>NW_015168048.1:1316787-1348119 GCF_001447785.1 Gekko japonicus
GGACTATAAGGAAGGCCGAGCGCCGAAGAATAGATTCTTTTGAAATATGGTGCTGGAGAAGACTCTTGAGACATCATTAATTTCAGAGTAAACATTGGCTTGTTGCAATACAAATACAGTTTTTAAGTCACTGTGTTTGTTAGGTGTTGTAGCATTCAGTGTAAGTAGTCTCAAGTTATTGTTCTGCATGTGTTTTATGTAAGACTAGGAGTAATGCCCGTTGTGGGAAGAAATACAACAAGATCTAGAAGGAAGCTCCAGATGAGTCTCCCAACTGTGGCTGGTGGGGCGGCAGAGGGAAGAGGAAAATGGAGGGAGGCAAGCCATGTGTCTTTCCTTCTGCTTAGCTATAAGGCAGGGCTGTCTTGTCTCCAGGAGAACTGATCTCGGTCATCTAGACATCAGTTTTAATAGCTGGAGATCTCCAGGTGCCACCTGGAGGTTGGCTTATGTTAATTTGGAACTATGCAGTCACAGCTAAGGTAGAAAAGCACCTCCTCCAGTGCCATGTTTTCTGGGTTCCAAGGGTCTGGAGAGTGGTACCATAACCGATTATGTGGTTGCCAACTCTGGGTTGGAACATACCTGTAGATTTGAGGGGCAGAGCCTGAAGAGGGCAGGGTTTGGGGTGGGGAGGGACCTCAGCAGGGTATAATGCTATAGAATCCACTGCCCAAAGCAGCCATTGTCTCCAGGAGAACTGATCTGGGTCATCTGGACATCAGTTTTAATAGCTGAAGCCCTGACTGCTACGTCACATTGGCTGTCATACAGGGGCCATCTCAGCAGGATATAAGGACACAGAGTCCACCATTTGCTCCAGGGGAACTGATCTCTGCCATCTGGAAAGCAGTTATAATTCTGAGTGATCTTCAGCCCTCACCTGGAGATTTGCAACCCTGGTTTCCCCAATGGACACTAAGGGGAAATTTATTTTATCTCAGAACATTCCCCCAACAGACACTAAGGGGAAATTTATTTTACCTCAGAACATCAACAGCAAACTGTTTAGAATGTTAGAGGGAAAGGCCAGTGAGGCTGCATGTGCAAACGACCTCTGTGTTCCGAGGCAAAGGTGAATCAGGCCACATATGCAAATGACCTCTGTGGCTGTGGAGGGGAGAGGAACAGCAAACTGTTTAGAATGTTGGAGGCAGGACTCAGGCAAAGCAGTCAGTGGATAGGGAGACCCTCTGAATGACAGATAAGAGAGCGAACTGATTTTGGAGCGTGTTAGAATGTTCAGGGGAGTCCATGACCAAAATAGAATTATATATACCGGAGGATATCTGTGAGCTAGTATGCACATGAATAACTTTTATGGAATATCTAATATAAATATATCTGGTAATGAAGAATTGTTCTTATTTTGCAGTTCTCATTTTCTCCTCTTATATGTTTCTTGGATCTTCTTTATAAGTAGCAATTTAATTTATCTAAACACCTGATTATCTTAATTATATGTTTTTGGATGTGTTTGAGACATCAAATATGAGGCTGCACTCTGAAGTGCTAAATATAAAAGCAGTAGCAAATGTTGGCTCTCCAGAATTCTTTCTGCACACTTACTATTTGCATAGTGTTTTATGAATTATGCAAACTATCGTGCAATAAACATTTTTCACACAATTGTAGTAAGTACAGCTTGCATTTTTTTCAAGCATAAATACATTTCTGGCTTCCATGGGAAGTCTCTTCTCCAACATTCTGGGGATTTATTAAAGCTTATGAATGGGAGTTGTCACACCAGAATATTCTCTAGCTTCCCCCTCCCAATATGATTTTAGAGGAGGAAAAATAGGTTTGGCTGGGTAATGTGGGAATGTGCTTTAAAAACACAAACACTCACGGATGGTGTGCTGGCTTCCCTCTAGTTATTTCCCCCTTTTTACAGACTAGTTGCTTCAATGCTGCCTTTCTTTGCCATGCTGCTGCTGAGTCACCCATAGATTTCTGTAACAGTATTTCATACCAGACTGGCGTTACTGGCAGGGGGTGGGAGTGGGATGAATTATTTCCCAATATCCTAGTTGAACTATGCTAGTTCTTACTGAGGTCAGTGCTAGAAGTTCTGTGAATGGACCTTCCCAGCATTTGTAGCTTTAGTTTTAACATTCAGAACTAGGCCATTGTGTGGGATGGGATTTTTAAAAACTCTTTTCCCCGGTACCATTTTCTTGACCTGAAACTATCTTCGGAGCCACCATTTTCCCTGTTGGGAGAAACACACTGGGAATATGGAAAGGCGCTCTATGGCTGCGGTCACACTGGAGGCTTGCCATCATCTGGGCATGCCTCTAATTGCACCAGTTTAAAATGTTGCGGAGAAGATCACCCAGACAGCACACCCTGGGGCAGTTTCCCTGTGTGCTCCTCTGGTGGTCAGGCATTCATATTACTGCAGTGTCTCGACCATGGAGCGTGCTGCTCAGTTGTTTTTGTTTTAATGCAGGCGGGTGCATGTGCATATGCACTCATGTGCATGTGTGCATATAGGCAGCAACTTAAAAAAGGAGTGGCAAAAGCAGATCTGTGGGTTCAGACTTCCCTTCCAGGTCCCTTTTGTGACAGGAGAATCAGATGTCTGGGAAAGTGGAGTGGAAGCGCTGGCATCCATAAACACTGGACTTTCCCCGGTGCCTGATTACTCTGCTTCCAAAGCAGGGCAACACGGGGTGCCGATGACTGGGGCATGGAAGGCAGGTGTTGCTGTCTGATGCTGTTCTTTAAATCCACAAAGGTAATGCTACTATATCACGGCAAACTGCTTGTGTAACCATAGCCTATGGCAGCTTGAGGGGAACCTTAAAGGTTGTAAAAATGGCACAAGAGGAAAGGGATTTTAAAAATCCCCCCCCCCAAGCCATGGCTCGGATCCAATTGGGGCTCCTCACAGCTGCTCTTTAGCAATAAAAATGTTTGGCATATCTATTTACAATTCTCCCAGCATCTCATTTAGTTTGGCCATAAGGCAGAATTCCTGTGGCTAGTGTCCCATTTCAGACTGCAGGTGGAAGCTCAGCAGATAATTGCATGGTCCTTCATATAAAAAATGTAAAAGGAGATCAATGTCCTCTCAGTTGGAGGATAACTGTAGCTTAATGCGTGTATGCATTAATGCTCTGCCTTGCTGCTATAGCTGTCTTTTGTTCTCTGGAATGGAGCCATCTTTTCACATGAAATTTTAGTTTCCACTTTCTGTTTGTGGTACATTTCAGTCTGGATTGTGCTGGCTCAGCCACAGGATGCCAGGCCACTGGAATCCACCCATAGCCCTAGCCATTCACACACAGTGGTGTCGATATTTTACATGTGAAATGGGGGGAGGGGGAATCTGAGATGTATAATCTGTTTGCTTTTTTATCACAGTAATCAATACTTCCTTGTATTGTTCCAGTGGGAAGCTGTGTACATTTGTTTAAAAAACAAAACATCATCTTGGTGGAAAGTGCTGTCAAGTCACAGACAACCTATGGCCACCCCATAGGGTTTTGAAGGCAAGAGACATTCCGAGGTGATTTGCTGTTGCCTGCCTCTGCATCACGACCCTGATATTCCTTGGAGGTCTCCCACACAAATACTAGCATGGCTGACCCTCCTTAGCTTCTGAGATCTGGTGAGATTGGGCTATCCTGGGCTATCCAGGTCAGGGATAAAACCATCTTACGATGTTAAATATGTAATTGAATGCTTGGAAATGCTTTTATTTCAGTTAGCTGTGTTTCCTGGTGGAGGGACTGATGCCTGGAATACACTGATTTTAGAACAGCTTAGTTTTGCTTCTAGCCATGGTCAAAAATGCATTCCTATAACCTAAACTTGAAAAATATACACACTTTCCAGGTATGAGTTCTAGATGATGCATAGTGCCCTATTTATGAAACACCAGTGCATTTCAAAGGCTTCAGTCTTATGAAATGTATATTTACTTGGAAGTAAGTATCACTCAGGCAATTGCTAAGTTTTTTTGTCATCACAAGTAGGGTATAATTTTACTCCCTTGGAAAATATCTGATTGTTTGGAACATCAAGCAAATGGGCTCTTGGGGATTTGCTACCACTTTTAACAGGTATCTTTTAAACGCGTGAACGAAGCAGAACAGCACGAGTTGACTGTGGGTGGGGAACGCCAAGCAGATGTGCCTGTGTGAACACCCCCTTTAATCCGCTTGTAAAACGTGGCTGGAATGTGGCTTTAGCGGGGCAAACTGCCAGTCTGAATTTGGCCAACGGCTTGCCCAAGGTCATCCAGCAGGTGCAAGTGGAGGAGTGGGGAATTAAACCCGGTTCTCCCAGATTAGAGTCTGTGCACTTAACCACTACAACAAACTGGCTCTCCAGTTTTCTAGATTGCCAAGGTCCAACAATTTTAGGCAAGCATATGGTCAAAAGCCCAACACTTGATTCAAAGTTTTATTGATTCAAGGCCAACCAGCAAGCCAGGAAACATTAAGGAATTTACAGCACTATTTCCTCCAAATTAACAACCTCTGGTTTGCTTACAAAGACGAGGAATACACATGAACACATGAAGCTGCCTTATACTGAAGCAGACTGTTACTCCAACAAGGTCAGTATTGTCTATGCAGATTGGGAGCATCTGTCCAGGGTCTCAGGCAGGGTCTTTCGTTTCTTCATCTTCTACCTGATCCTTTTAACTGGAGGTGTCAGGGATTGAACCTGGAGCTTTCTGCATGCAAAGCAGATGCTGTGTTGCTGAGCCATAACCCACCCTTCATTTCATCCCAGCATGAATGGTCACATAATGTATTAATATGGAGGTATCTGGGAGTGCTAACTCTGGGTTGGGAAATTCCAGGAGATTTTGAGGCAGAGCCCAGAGTGAAGTGGAGTGGAGGGAACTCAACAGAAATGTGATGCCAGAGTCCACCCACTGAAGCTGCCATTTCCTCCAGGAATTAATCTCTGTAGTCTGGAGGTGAGTTGTAATTCCTGGAGAACTCCAGGCCCCACCTGGAGACTGGCAACCCTCATGGTATCTCATATGGGAAGAGTTCACAATGATGTAGGAAAACACAGTGAACTTCATGTTAGGCTTTGGTGAAGGACTGGACACATGGAAACACTTGTAAAAACAGAGCTTGTTTCTAAAACTAGTGGCCTACAGCAACTCAATATTCTCTCAATGTCGACTGTCTTCTGAGGTAATAATATTGGCCTACCCTACAGGTTTTTTTTTAATAAGGATTATTAATAAGGATTATTGAAACCTCCAAGGGCATACCTATACTGTAAAACTTCTTTAAGAGACTGAATTATGAACCAGAAAGTCGCTGTTTCCCATAAACACATACACACTGTTAGATCGGCACTAACAAATTGTAGGAGAGTGATTTCAGCAATAAGATTAGCTTTATTGTAGGTACGAACAAGCGCTTAAATAAGTCATAACCAGAACAGAACACAAACAGGAGCTAGGGTCCTTTTAAACACTCCTGGGCTACTGTAGCCACGCCTATTTACAACAAACAACCAATGAGGTTGTGCGGATAACAACCAATGAGAGTTCTTCCCTCGCAGGGACTAGGCATAGTTCTGATAGGTCACAGTTGTGGAGCAACCAATAGGATGTTAGCTCTGAGGAGCTTCTTCTGGCTTGAAGCTTAACATGGAGAGTCAATGAGCCGATTCCGTAACCCTTTTTTGAATACACTACACACACTGCATCGCTTGTCTGTGTGTGTATTGCTGAGGAATACAAAAATGCAACAATAAGTGACTAGTCCCAAATCAGCCAGTACTTCTCTGGTTCAGAATTCTTAAGTAGGAATTACAAGGGATATTAAAGGAAGCACTGCTGAGTATATGAAGGATGTTTTTCCTTGTAAGAGAGCAGCTGCAGTCTCTTTTCCCACCACACACTTAGAATTAAGAGGCAGAATTTAGAGTGTGATGGAATAACTTCCCCTCAGATTCAAACCTCAGCACTTCTTTCTTTAGAAATTAAGCACTGATCCCACAAGCAAATGCAGGAAACAGATATCTATAATTTCTCATTAAAATCCATCTCCACTTTTCACGAAGACAAGTTTCTCTTCCACTATTGCCCTCTTCCCTCTTTCTTGTAATACTAAGACCTTATTAGTGTTTAACCTAGAACTCTGTTTTTAGTTAGCAAGGCTGTGAAAAGGAATGGGAAGAAGAGAACTTCTGCGAATGTGCAGAGTACTATGGCCTCATCCACTCTGCCACCTTTCCCTGCATTCAGAATCCAGTAGCACATGATAAAACAGCAAATGCATCAAAAATATATTCTATGGCAGTTTCTCCATCTTAGTTGTGGGATCAAAATTTCTATTTTTTAGTTGTAACTAGTTTAGACGCTTCAAAAGTAGAGAGCTCTATGTAAAGCTTGGAAAAGCCATCTGTTCATGATGCCAGTTCTGGGCTTTATCTGCCATAGGCATGCGTAGTGGATACAAAAACAAAAGAGAGAATAAAACCCTGTAGCCATTGCCTTAGAATCAGGAAACTATGAGGTCACCTTCTAGAAGGTGTCCCTTGCAAAACAGCCATTTCTAACAATGGTGGCTCTTCAATCATTATGCTTCCTCAAGTGCTGCCTTGCTGGTTGAAACATTGAGTCTAGTCCAATTTCTTTCTTTTAATGTAAATGTCCATAAGATTATACTGTATGAGCTATGAACAGTTATTAAAATAGACACTTATGAAAGGAAAAGCTGGTAGAACTAGTTGCACTCCCTCAAAGAGTATGTTTTAGGATGAAACTACACATTATGTGTAATTCTGCGATTCTTGTTTTTGAACACTTGTTTTAATACTTTTTTTGCTACTGAGGTTGTAATCTGAATACCAACATAAGCAAGAAGGACTTCTTCAACCCTTCCTTTTGTGCCACTTTTTCACTGAAGATCACCGCACCCCAGCTGCTTTTATTTCTGCTGAAGTAAAGACAGGAATAAATATATTTCCCAAAGCAGAGGTAAAAGCAACTTGAAAACTGCATTTCAATGCAGAATGGTGTGAGGTTAAAGGATTATGATGCCCCTCTGCCCACACCTGCCTTCTGCCAGACTCAAAGACTACACAGTTTTTTAAAAAATCCTGATTGGCTGCTGAGCAGTGCGTAAAACCACCCGCAGTGACAACAGGTTTGTGAGGAAAGGGGGAAGTTGGGCTCCTATCAGTTTGTGTGAGAATAAGCAAGCTTGAACTGTACTGTACTATCTGATTATGTGAAAAGTTACCTGAAGAACAGGTTCAGACTGTTCACAAGCAACCAAACCGATTGTAAAAAAAATTGTCTCTGTGTTTGCAACCAGTGAACAAACCATGGCGGGACTTAGAGCATCCTAGTTCCAAGCTTACCAACGATAGCAAAGACTTGTGCCTCAGAAACCAACACACGCAGCCAGAAAATTAAAAGTGGTAGATGTTAAAATTATTTTAGCAGAAGCTTTTGTGAGTCAGGCTCACTTCATCAGATGCACCAACAGCTTCTGGGGCAGGTGACTCACAGGACATATCCCAGCCCCCACTGAGCATCAGTGCAGAATGAGGGAGCAATCTTGTCTGTAGGTGTTGAGAGTAGTTAATGGGGTTTCCAGAGCCACAGCTACAGCCCCATGCAGACGTTCAGCTAGTGAAACCCAGCATGAGTGCAGGGGCATGACATTTCTTAGCAGTGAAATCTTATTTTTTACAATGGCCTTGCTTCTATGCTGTCAACAGCAGCCTGATTGTTCTCTTGCAGAGGATTGTTCTGGGCAGAGAGGCTAATGAAGTTCATATTCTTTGGCTCTGAGTACCAGCTTCAACATCTTGAAAAGCTCTCTATCTTCAAAATGATATGAACTTCCTTGCTGCTGCATTCTTTCCTGCATTGGATGGTAAATCTGAGCCATGAAAGAATTTTCCCTCCCCCTTCTCTCTTTTTCCACATCTGTTTATCTAATCCTCTTTATGGGGAGCTGAGAAGATAGAAAATACCTGCAGTGTCAGTTCCCCATCTTTCTTTATTCCTGCATGTCCTCTATCTCTTCCGCATGTATTCCCAGAATGCCACATCAGATTCTCTGGACACTACAAATCCCAGAATGCCCTTAAGGACAAAGAACAGGGGAGGAGAAAGACAGCTGGAAATGACAGCTGCACGATTACCCCCTTCTTTGCTACTGCTTGCCTGCATTGCTTCCCAGTAGCACAGCAAATAAATTGGGGTGGGTGGAAAAGTGAGGAAAAATTCAGGTTGGATCCTGAGCCCAATAGTGTGATGACATCTTCAGGTACAGAATAATGTTCCCAAATCTCAGAGAACTCAGATTCCAACTCAAACTGAATTTGCCTTTTGATGCTTCAATCTCAGATAGTTTAGTTTCTTTGACCTGTGTCAAGGAAGCATGAGGCTAAACCCCGTGGATTCCCAGGGCAAGTACACACAAGAATCAGACAATTTATATATATATTAATAGGTTTATTTAGGAAATATTAATAGAAAAAGATTACTGCCAACACATTACTCTAAGATTATACAAAACAGAAAATAACAAAGCTAGCTTCAACTACCTAACACCTGCAAGAAATGCGTTAGGTGGCACAAACCTTAGTTTTGAATGGTAGGCTTCAAACTATCATTGTCTACATTTCTAGCAATTGCAGATCATAGTCTTGGCCCATAGTCCATGAAAATCTCAGCTACCCTCTCATCTTCCGGGCCATAGTTCAATTATAATTTTGGCCCAGCACATCAGGTGATGATGGCATCCAATAAGAATAGGGTTGCCAAGAGGCCCGTTTCCCACCAGCGGGGATTGGGCCGCCGGGGGGACCCCACCCCCAAGGCACGCAACGTGCTCGGCATGAACACGTCACCCAGAGGTGACGTAATCACATCAGGCACGTTGCAGGGGGGAAATCTATCATCCGAGGGAAAACTCTATGGTTTTCCCTCGGATGATTGTGGCCCCACCCCCAATGTACCCGATGTGATTACGTCACTTCTGGGTGACGTGATCACAGTGCGCACGCAAAGCGCGCATGCCAGGAGACTCCAGGAGATGTACGGGACTCCCCCCCACTATTCCCGAGGTACGACCTGGCAACCCTAAATAAGAATATGCCTCCAGGAAAACTCTCCAGGATATTATCTCATAGCCTTGGCCTCCCCCCTTCCATCAGAGTCACAGGTTCCCCTGAGGAACCAATTACCAGGTTCCCATTGTTGGCCTTGAAGATGATAAGAAATATGCAGGCTGAGAAACCAATTAATAACACCTGCAAGACAGTTCAGGCCTATTACCAGTCACATTAACCCTTAAGGGGAAAAAGAATGTGTGGGGGGAGGTGCTTTGCCTGACAACCTTGAATACAAAGTGTGCTGTGGGGAATTCAGCCCCATTTCCCATTCTGGGTATAGTTTGGATCTTGGCAAGTGTTCATGTTCCTTTTATTTCAAGCAACATTGTGTTCCCCCCATTCCCCCCCCAACATTTGCACGCATACATTTTCCCATCTCAACAGCTATTTGAAACGAACCTGTTAGCCCCTGTTTTACATTAGGCATCGTCAGCATGAGAAGTGAGCAGCAATGTACGTACGCACACAAATGGAATGAGTTAGCTCAACCACATGTAATCCTAGCTGAATGCCATTTTATGGTAGGTGTTTAGGGCCTCTTGTGCAAGAAGCTTTGATTTAACTACTGCTTGTAACAGTTTTACAAGTATTTCTCAGTGGACATATTGACTTTGTAGTCCCATTATTAGTGTGGTTGCTGATTCAAGCAACATGTCAAGGCTATTATATGCTTGTATGGAATTTTAGAGGTAAAACTACTGCTTTTGTGTCTATGAAAGCATTGCAATAAAATAATAACACTGCTGTGTGGAGTTTGGTGTAGTGGTTAAGTGCGCGGACTCTAGTCTGGGAGAACCGGGTTTGATTCCCCACGCCTCCACTTGCACCTGGCTGGATGACCTTGGGCAAGCCATAGTTCTGGCACAGCTGTTCTTGAAGAAGAGCAGTTTCTGTCAGAGCTCTCTCAGCTCCACCTTCCTCACAGGGTGTTTGTTGTGGGGAGGGGAAGGGAAAGGAGTTTGCAAGCCGCTCTGAGACTCCCTTGGGTAGTGAGGGGTGTGGTATAAATCCAATCTCCTCCTCCTCCTCTTCTTCCTCCTCCTCCTCTTCTTTTTCTTTTTCTTCTTCTCTCTGTAGCATGGGAAAAATCTAGAAGCTGGTACAGTGTAGTGTAGTGTTGGCTGTACTCTGGGAGATCCTTCAGTGCATGTGAACTCTAGATGGTCTTAGGAAAACTGCTCTTGCTTGGCCTCACCTCAAACTTGTAATATTGGGATGATAATAATACTGGCCTACCTTATATGGCTTTTGTAAATATTACAATACAATGATACATGTAGAGCTGTTTGTACATGGAAAGCAGTATATTAATGTGATTAAGGGTTTCACCAGGTTTTTTGTGCCACACCCCGGGATATGGGTGGGAATGGAGGACCTGTACTGGCAGGCACCAGATAGAGAAGGGCAATGACCTTTTTTTGGAGGATCTGTGGCAAGGACTGTGGGCTGCCTTGGCCTGCCCAGTGGGCACCATGTCCTAGGCAGAGGCATGGCCCTGGGAGTGGCAGATTGGTGTGCAAAGAGGTAAAGTGGATATGGTGAGCACAATAGAACATCTACCCTGTTTTGATGTAAAGGGTCCGTCAGCATCCACCTACAGGCTTCATGGCCCAGGGTGGGGAATGGGGGCTACCTTTGGAGATGCTCTGGCAGGAATTTGGTCTTCAGCAGATTTTGCAGCCCGGGGAGGCTGGGGCCTTCCTGGGAAGTTTCAGTTAGCTTTGCTGGATGGGGCTGAGCCAAGTGGCATAGCTCGCTTTCGCAGCAGGGGTGCTCACTCAGATAAGTAGGGTTGCCAGGTCTTACCTGGCTAGCAGTGTCAGGGAGTCCCGGTCCCAGTTCCGGGAATCTTTGGCACATGTGCAAAATGCACGCACTGTGATGACATCACCCAGAGGTGACATCATCACACGGGGCACGTTGCAAGGGACACTATCATTTAAGGAAAAACTCTATGGTGATGTCATCATTCCAGGCACATCAGCGCACATGAGGCTCTTTGGGGGTGGGATTCCCCCCCACTGGCCGGATCCGGGCTAGTGGATTGGAGGCCACTAGAGTGGGCAACCCCCGTGGGGGATCTTGCAGTCCTACAGATAAGGCAAGGAGGTAGTCAGAGGGACAACAACTACCTTGCCTGAAGTCCACATCCAGATTATGGCCTTGCTGCAGTAGTTGTAAATAATCAATAAAGTGGCCCTTAGTTAATCCCAACTCTTGTGTCTGCCTCCTTATTCCAACTGGCGGGGGGATGCAATATTTTCCTGGTAAACTTTTTGGAAAGAGTTCTGGAATGACTGCTTGAAGTGGTTGTGGAGGTATTTGTAGTGTGTCAATTAAAGCTACAGCTTGCAAAGAGTCAGATAAGGGATAACATTCTATGGACTCAGGTCACCCTTGGGATTATAGCACTTATTTTCATACAGTCACTGTGTGGTATTGGGGGGGGGGGTTGAAGTAATTTTTGCCTGGACCAGCTATGATTCTCAACAGACAACTCACAAAAATAAAATAAAATCCTAGCTTGTTCATGTTATCATAGATTTTGATGTGTAAAACTCAGCAGGTGAGGCTTTTTGAAGTATGGAGCTAAATCAGGGCCTCACTTACATCTTTAAGCTAAGTGCCATTCTATCTTTATTAGAAAACCCCCTTTTTTGGTTCAGTATTGATTTGATAATTGTTACAAGTTGTATCATGAACCAATATGTATACTATATGCTTGACCTCTGAAGAAGGCCTTTTAGGGCCAAAACATGTAGAGTCGCATCGGTTTCCACTTGTGTTTAATGTATTTTAATTTGTAATGATGCTAATGTTGAGCCAGTTTGGTGTTGTGGTTAAGTGCACAGACTCTAATCTGGGAGAACCAGGTTTGATTCCCCACTCCTCCACTTGCAGCTGCTAGATTACCTTAGGCAAGCCATAGTTCTGTTGGAGCTGTCCTTGAAAGAGCAGTTCTCTCATCACTCTCTCAGCTCACCTACCTCACAGGGTGTCTGTTGTGGGGAGGGGAAAGGAAAGGAGATTGTGAGCCGCTCTGAGACTCCAAGTGAAGGGCGGGGTATACATTCAATGTCTTCTTCTTCTTTTAATCATTTAACAATAAATACACATATTTTGATAATATTTTAATTATATATATTGTTTTAAACAATAGGCCATTTACTTGGTTCTTGGCGCTAAATCAGGGTACACTAGGTCTTCCACATGTCCTGCTGCCACTCAGAGAGGTGGTGAAAGAAAAATAAACTAAAAATCACTGTCAGTTTGACCATAGAGTTTCTGGAAATTCCTAGAGAGGCATGATGGGAAAGTAGAGTTGCTGGGCCCCTGCCAGGGGTGCAGTGCTTCCCCAAAAGGCCCAAAAGGTGATTTGATGATATCACCTGAAGTGACATCATCACTTTGCCAATGTAAGCACTGTGACACTAGCTTTTGGGCAAAAATCTATGGTAAAATCAGCTACAAACCATAAAGTTCTGCCCCAAAACTAGAGCATCATCCTCAACCTCGGTGATGTGCTGTCATCACTTCCAGGTGACATAATTGCACTGCATGCGTGAAGCGCACAGCAGAAAGGGATAAAGTATTCATACAAAATACTGTGATCTCGTAGTCATTCTTTCCTTACATAAATATCCATGTAATATCAAAAAGTCTACCTCGATTAAATCCAGTGTCCTCATAAATTCCACATAATTTTTTTTCAATCGGAGAAGACGTTAGAAGAAGAAGAAGAAGAAGAAGAGATTGGATTTATACTCCGCCCTTCACTCGGAGTTTCAGAGCGGCTTACAAACTCCTTTCCCTTCCTCTCCCCACAGCAGACATCCTGTGAGGTGGGTGGGGCTGAGAGAACTCTGACACAAACTGCTCTTTTTCATGGACAGCTGCACCAGAGCTTGTGACTGACCCAAGGTCACATCAGCAGGTGCAAGTGGAGGAGTGGGGAATCAAACCCGGTTCTCACAGATTAGAGTCCAGCTCACACATTTTTGTGCTCTCCAGCTCACACATTTTTGTGCTCAGGAGGGATGGCTCCAGAGTATTAAATACTTCCACAATCCATTCATCCAGCATTTAATGAAGTCCTGGTAACATCTGTCTTGAAAAGATTCTTCCTCAAGATCTGATGGTCTTAATCTTTGAGTTGTCTCAGATTTCCTGTTACAAAAGAGTATTCAAATGGAATGCAACAACCTCTCGATTCTTCATTACCAATCCATATGTAAATATGGGTCAAGCCCATGTGGCAGAAGATCCAGGAAAGGTCTAAGGATCCCCCCCCCCCCCGCTGCCAGCTAGGACCTGGCAGCACTATGGGAAAGAAGACTGCAAGAGGGAGATAGGGAACATGGGTTTGATCCCCCGCTGCTTGAAAACATTGAGTTAACTGCAAGGGAAGGCCTAACTTTTGAGTGTCCTTCTGACAACAGTAAGTCTGGATGGAAAAGAGAAAAGCCATAGAATTAGCACTGAAGCCTCCCACTGCATTAAACAGGCACACCCAGGCACAGACAAAAAGCTTCTGTGGCCTCTTGGGGATCTAACCCATGATGTCATCTCACTCTCCCCACCCTGCTGCTTCTTGGCTGGGAACCAAATGTTCATTTCCAGCTATATGGCTTCATGTTAAAGTGTCCCTATGTGGAGTTGTAGGGCAGTACAACAGAATATACTTAGTAACAAGAAAGGAAAGGAGAATCCCAGAGGTTAATTGTGACAATAGTGTACTATTCAATGATGTGTGGATCCTGTCTTGTGCAAGACTGGGCAGTTATCTCTGAGGAAGGGGTACTGATAAGTATGAACATTGTGGCAGGCTTTGACACAGCCCTCTTCTTATGATCGTCTCAGCTGTTCATTCCGATGTCCAAGCTAAGACAGAAAGAGTGCCTTAAAAAAAAAGATCTGTCAAAATCTGTTACTGTTCACACCAATGCTCCCTCTAAGCTGTGGAGTCTTGTGAACAAAAATTCTACTTTGTGAGCTACTTTGTGAGCTACTGGCATTAAAGTTGTGAGCAACTTTAGTTTGCTCTGGAGCCATCCTTCCTGAGCACAAAGATGTGCGAGGTGGAGACTAAAAAACTGTGAGCTAGCTCACACTAACTCAACTTAGAGGGAACATTGGCTTCACACTTATAATGTACTGGGTTCAGACGCATTAGCAAGTGATCAGCTTATATTTATTAGTGAAATTCAGCTCTACTAGAGACAAACTAGCCGGGTTCGAACCCTCCTTTAATCCGTGCAGCACACAACACCCAACATACACCCCACTCCCGTGATTGGCTATTTACAGTGTAAGAGTCCATCATAGGTCAACCTTAGGATCCGGGCAAACCAATTGGTCCGCACTAGGATCTGAGTCAGCTATTGTTCTAAATCCTGATGGTGCACTAGACCGCATGGCTTCCTTAGTGCTACGTGTCCAGACATGTCATTATCCATACATAACAAAAATTACTTTGCCTGTGTTCTGGCTTGTGCGGGAGTAAGCTGGTGGATGGAGCCAACATTGCTGGCCCTTTAGCCTTTGCATAGTTGAAAATATGGGCATTATAATAATTATTTGCCAGCTAGAGATTTAGGGCCATATAGCTGCAGGACTAAGCAGTTGCTTCAGATCAAGGCTTTCAGTATGATACACAACCTAATTTTGTTCTTTGTGCTTCTGAATGTGGTCAACAATATGCACTGGTAGAAAGTAATATACATTTGATTTGCAACAGTAATTTGCATCATCTTTTGCAAAAATAAAAATAGCAGAACCACTGTTGAGGATGTGTCCTCCAAATATGCAGTGCCATCATACAGAAAGGTGGAAAGATCATCAAAAAGCAAAGAACGTGTAATTCTGGAATCCACTGGGACTGTGTGTTTGGTTACTACTAGTGGCATTAAATTACTGTAGCATGATAGTGACTGCTGTTGTGAATATATCATTTTGTTTTGGTATACCTTTGAGCTTTGCACAGCAATGTCATAGACTTACCGCTAGCCTTTGCATTTCTTGGCCCTCTGGTGCCAATTGCTAACAAAATATTTTCCTCTGTCCCCATCAGGATCTAACAAAATGAGTTCTAGTCCTGAAAGATTATGCTGCCCATAAAATCAGTAGTCTTTAGGGTGCCACTGGACTGTGCAATTTTTGTGCAAAGCAAACACTGCTTCACTTTGGCATACTAAGTATAACCCCAATGGCATTTGGTCATATATATTTAGTGATGGAAAATGCCAACAAGTTGCAGGCGACTTATGGTGACCTTGTAGGAGTTTCAAGGCAAGAGACATTCAGAGGTGGCTTGCCATTGCCTGCCTCTGTGTAGCCCTGGACTTCCTTGGGGGTCTCCCAAATACTAACCAAGGTCGACCTTGCTTAGGTTCCGAGATCTGGCAAGATCAGGCTAGTTTGGGCCATATATACTTATTGATCCACATATCCACATTCCCATGTCATACACTGAGGGCTTTTCTTCTGGGGGAACATGCCGGAGCAGAGTTCTGGAACCTCTTCGGCAAAATTCTTTAAAAAATATTTAAATGTTCATGAGTTGAAAACGTCATTTCCCTCTTGAGAGTTCTGGCACCTCTGTTTCCAAAAAAGGGGGGAAAGAGCCCTGCATACATTCACTCACAGTATGCAGTACCTTTGAATTCAATCACTCACTAAAAGCTATGAAGAAATGAAAGCTTGATCATTTCGGAGGGGAAGCCCTACTAGTCTGTTGTAGCCAAAACAATAAAGAGTTGTAAAGGCTAACAAATTTATTGTGACAAGTGTTCTTCTTTGCCAGAGATCACTTTGTCAGATATCAGGACATTCCTAAAGGTGAATATGTGTATTTTCCCCCCTGCAGGATGAAATAAGAATATTTTAAGAAGAGCCAAAGATTTTAAACAGCATAAATGGCATGGCTGACTACCTAAAAGGCAAGGAGTAAAACTTACAATAGATGGAAAATGCTAATGTAATCATAGCTTTGTTTTGCATTCATGCAGAGACAAATTTGGTTTTAATAATGCTGACCTCTGACCAAAAGCCAAAATACAGGGTTTAGAATATGGCTCCTTGACATATGTAGAGTGACATTGTTCTTAGATCCCAACCTCTGGGAAACACAGTGGGACTATAATGAAATCTTGTGTTTGGCACAGGGGAAGTAATATGTCAGTGGAAATTAATCAAATATGAGCAAGCCTGTTTTGGATTCATCAATTGACTTTGAAGGAGCAATCACCTGATGGATCCCAACAAAATTTGCCATATCCCACTCTTTTCATCTCAGCTGCTCCTTTTTCTGTCATCAATTGACTTTAAAGGCGCAATCACCAGATGGATCCCAGCAAAATTTGCCATATTCCACTCTTTTCATCTCAGCTGCTCCTTTTTCTTTCCCTTATAAGGTATCTTCGAGTTTGAGAAAGACAAGTAATTTAAAGTTGAGATTAATTTACAGAGACTCAGATGTCTCACCTTAAACTAGTAGATTGTTTGTAGCATTACTCAGAAATAGGCTCTTCAGTCATTCTAATTTTAAAATGTGAGCAGAGCAAACAAAATTATGGGCACAATATATGTGCTTCCTTGAATACAGAAAGGAAGGTTCTTCATAGAGCTCATTGGAATCCTTTAATTCCCCTTCTCTCCCAGCACATAGTGTTGAATGCCTGCAGCATGCCCAGTGATTACCTGTAATGGGATTGGAAGGTCATGTGTCTATGTGTAGAGCAGTGTCATGCATTTCCATGGAAGATGCTTGTGCTCCAAGCACAAAGCATGGCTCTTAGATGTCATTACAGGAGGCATCCTTGGGCTTTTAGTCGCAGTAATGATTAGACATATTGCAAACTGCAATCAATATTACAGTCATCTGGGCCAAGGAAAGGAACAAAAAAGGTAAAGGGCTCCATTGAATCCTATGAGGATCTCTCAAAAATACATAGATATGTTTGCAGGAGGGAATGTATTGTACTCCCAATGTTCATATTTTTCCAATGTCAGGCCAACTAATGTCAAAGAGAACTTGAATGTACTAAGGGTGTCTAACTGTGTAAGCTTATTCATGTCTACTCATAAGTTGACTCTATGTTCAATGGAATTTACTCCCAGGGAAATGTGTATAAATGTGTGTCTTAATACAGTGGACTGCATAGTCAGCAAACCAACCAACCATATTTTAGTAGTTGTTTGAAATTGAAGTACCTGTAATATCCCCAATCAACCTTTCTGCACACTAAGAAGATTCCTTATTCCCTGACCTTGAGTCACTGCTATAGTATCTCTGGCAGTTGTCTTGCCTGTCATGAAAGGCTAGCCGCAGACATCTTCTGCAACAGGCTCAGACGTAATTGATCTGCAGTTCTATTTGCAAAACACGTTTGTGTCAGAAGGCAGTTTATAAAACCATGCAGTTTGCATTTACTGTTACTAATACCTATTTGGGATCTACAGGACTGAAACTAATTAGTATTCAATGAAAATTGCTTATTCATTAGAAAAACAAAAAATAATAATTGTTGGCTTGCTAGTATGACTTCATATAATTAACAATTTCACATCTTTCTTGTGTTGCTGTGTTTCATATTAAGTTATCCATTACAAATTGTTTCTCTGACATGAATTGCACTCAGAATGATGCTCACAATAAGAAGTTAGATCCTAAATTGCCTGAAGAATAAGAACCAGGATGGAATTGCTGGTTGCAGAATTTGACTTGGCTTACCATTTGCAATCTTCCCAGCTGCTTTTCTTTGAATGTTCTAAAGCTGGGTCACTTTTATCTGTATTGAGTTTTAGCAAGAAAGGAAGACTGTAACTAATGTAAATCAGTAAAATGAGTTGTGGTATTTTCTTTCCCCCCTCTCTTTTAAAGAAGAATTTTATTTTTATAACAAACAAACAACAAACAAACACAATTACAGAAAAAATTAGAGGTACCATTTACATCATTATTTTAGTTATTTTGTTACCTCGTACATTGGCCCCGGTTACATGGGCCAGATAACGCGGGGGGCAGGCGTGGCTGTTTGCCCCGGAGCAAAATAAAGCGTGGTAGCCCGATCACACGGCCCCCCGAGGCTTCACACTTAGGCTGTTAGTTGGCGATCACACAGCGATGCTGGAGCATGGCAAAGAAGCGGCACGGCAAGCATTTCGAAAAACATCCGGTTTGCGATCGGACGTGAATGGGGGCTGGATGCCATGGGATACTAGCGCTCCCATGATCAGACGCCTGCCCCTGCCCCGCCTTTTCCAGGTACTAGTGCACTTTCTGCGGTACTTTTTTACTGCACGTCTTCAGTGGGACGCTACGGGTTGTCCATGGGTGCGCTATGCTTCCAAGATGTTGCGGTGTGATTGTGCACCAAAAATCCGCATGACAGTCGTGCAAATGGTCCGTGTGAACAGGGCCTAAATTCTTTATTTTCTGTTAACTCACCTCTTGCTGTATTATATTCTAATTCAGTTATATGTCCATATGCTTTATTTATTGTAATCTTCCAACCATTTGTAGAATCTTGACCATGTATTTTCGAAGCTTACTTCATCTTGTTCTCTCAAAATCAAAGTTAGTTTATCCATTTCTGCAATCTCAAGTGTTTTGTTTATAATTTCTTCTTTAGAGGGCACTTCATTTTCCCTCCAATATTTAGCATATAATATTCTTGCGGTTGTCAATATATGTAAAATAAATGTCTTGTTTTTTACACTTTTATGGCATTATATTCAATAAAAACAATTCAGGTATATAAGGTACAATGCAACCTAACATTTTTGTAACATTTCATGAATACAAGACCAATACTTTTTAGCTTTATCACATGACCACCACATATGAAAGAATGAACCAATATTTTTTGGTACTTCCAACAATCATTTGATAAATCAGGATAAATCATTGCTAACTTTTTCTGGAGTCATGTACCATCTATAAAACATTTCTTTGTATGAGGTTGCTTTGGTAATTTTTACATATGTTTTCCATATTTTTAACCATTGATCTAAATCAATATTTATCAACCAATATTTATCAACCAATCAACCAATGATCTAAATCAATCAACCAATCAATATCATGGACCAAATTTTGTGCCCATTTAATCATAGAATCTTTAACTATTTCATCCTGTGTCTTATTTTCCAACATTATTACATATAATTTCTTAATCAATTCATCTTCAGTATATACCAATATCTTATCTATTTCTGCTGTTTTAGAATAGAAGCCTATTAATTTGTCTTTGGCATACCTTGACTCTATTTGTGCTCTTTCCAACCAACTTAAATCTGGTTTTTGTTTTATAAGGTCTTCTGTTGACTTTAATTCATTTTTATTGTCCAGTAAATCTTCGTATTTTAGCCTTACATTCTTTTGCATCCATTTTGGGTTTGTAAACGCTTCAAGTGGTGTGACCCATCAGGACCTGCAGTTTTCCCTTTTTTGGTTTTCTTAATGCTTCTGTTAATTCAGAAAAAGATATTGGGTCGTTTAAAATTTTCCTTTGTTCTTCTGTAAAAAAAATTTGTATTATATATTTTTAAAAAATCTTTAACTTTCGCTTGCATGGCTTCTTCTTTTTTTTATTCCCCGAGAGGGGATTTTTTAATTATTTTTATATCTCTACAAATACTACAAAGAAAAAAGGATATAGGGAACTACACATACAGGGACAAAGTAAAGAAACCCACTACTATCTAAAAACCCAAGAGAGGAGATCTCCAACAAGCTTAGTTACAATAAGTCATTACTTCAGTTTCATTTCTATAAACTGAGTCAAACATAGTCATTTTTCTCTCTGCTAATTTTACATTTAAATTTTTAAGTGCCTGTAAACCACCCCCCATTCATCTCTAACATATTGTTGAATTCAAGGCACAATTCAGAGTCCTTCAGCCTTTACTTCTTTTTCCCCTTTCTCAGCTTATAAGGACTTCTTGGAGCTGCTACTCCCTGCTCAGTCAAAGAGTCCTCTTCGGAAGATTCTGAATCTTCTTCTCCATTCAATTTTCCATCTTTTTTTTAATATATATATAGCTTCCAATAAAAGGCTTCAATAATCTTTTCCAAAACTTTAGGCATATTTTTTCTTCTCCTCCCTTGTCTCAAAATTTTTATACTTCTTTCTGGACATAGGTATTCTTTTGCATATATAGCAACGCCCCTTTTTTCTTTAAATCTGCCACGAAGAAGACTTTACCTAGTTTGTTAACTGTTAAGTACTTCATATCTTCCTTCCTTATATGGGTCTTTTGTATACATGTGATATCTGGTTGTAATTTCTTTATTTGGTGAAATATTCTCTTTCTTTTTTGTGGGCTGTTTAAACCATTTACATTCAGAGAAAGGATTTTAATCTTGTTCTTTTTCTCCATCCTTGTTTACATTTCCTTTTGCCTTAGCTCTGTATTGATATCTTGTGAGGGAACTATTCCTTTTTTCCCTTTAGCTTTTCGGTCTTTTTAAGCTTGTTCTGCTTTTAGATCTTTTTCTTCTTCATCCCTTTCGCTCTCTTCCTCTTCTTGCCACCCTAGATTTTCTCCGTATCTTTCCAGAAAATCCTTAACTTTAAATATCGAAACTATTTTGTGTCTTTTACCTTCATAGTTAAATAGAACTCCTTCCGGGAATAGCCATCTATAAGTAATTCCATTTGATTTTAGCAGATTTGTCAAGGTAGAGTAGTTTTGTCAACATTCTCTTCTTCTTTTTTTTTTTTGAGCCCCCGGAGGGGATTTTTCTCAACATTCTCTAATTGTCCACGGCACATCCTTTAGGATTTTTATCTCTTTTTTCTTGTATTATTACTTTGGTATTGTTAGACGCTCTAATGATTTTATCCCTCATCTCCCTTCTGATAAATTTTATGTGTTCTTCTCTGGGAGTTTTATTTCTCCTCGCATAGGAGGAGTTTTTCCTGTAGATTGTATCTATTTCTTGTTCTACGTCTTCATATGATCCTAAACTGAGTTGTTCCGCCAAATTACGAGTTAGCTCTTCTTTTAAATTTTTCTCTATTGTCTCAGGAATATTAATATTTTGGCATCTTAGTGTTAAAGTGGCTCTTTCCATTTCCAGGTTCATCAAGGATTCTTCCAGTCCTTCCGATTTTAATTTTAGTTATTTCACTTCCTGTTCTAATTCTTGCACTCTGTTCTCTGTGTTACTACAAGCTGTTCCTATTTTTATGATTTCTTGTTTATTTTCAATTACCTGTTTTTTTATATCTTCTGTATTTGTCTCCATCTGTTGTGATATTTCTTCCATCTTTGATTGTATGGGATCAGTTTCTTTCTTAATTCAGGTAATGTATTATCAATTGTGGTTTTGATAGATTGTTACACATTCTTGTATGAGGTTCTTTAGGTCTTTGACTGACATCTTTGTTATATTCATTGTACTGAATTTAAGTTGACTTTGTATACCTACTTGGCCTGGTGATATTACAAATAGTCCCCAATGCAATTTAATTTATATCTATCTATATCTTAATTTCCTTGATATTTGTTTAATATTTGATGCTTATCTTTCTCTTATCTTTCTATTTGTAGGTGTATATAAGACTTTAAGTATATATGAGACAATCTTAGACTATTTACCTAGCTCTTTTCTCCTTTCTTCTCTTATCTGTTCTATTATCTATTTTTTCTTAAGTTTCCTCTTAAGTTTTAAGCTATTTTTGTTTTAGTTTGCACCTACACTTCATCTCTAGTCTTTATAAACTTATTTCTAATATACAGTAGCTGAAAATCTTTCTTGCCACTCAAATCTCGTTCCGCCGTCTTTTCCTTCACTCCACCCATCTCAGCACGTCTCAGCACTCTGCTTTCAGTCTTCCCCCGGCTCCGCTCCACTCCATGAAATTCCAGTCTTTTCTGCCTCTCCTCAGCACCTCCACTCTTCACTTTTTTCTTTTGCCTTTTCCTTGGTTGAGCCACACCTACAATCCATCATTCTGATTTGCTCTGTCACTCGCTCTCCCACTTCCTGCTCCAGCACTTTCCCGTGTAATGGTAATTCAGCAGTAAGAGAAAAAAATACAAAACTTGTAATATGTCTTATAATATCTCTTTGTAAAGTCTTTAAACCTTATTTTTCCTTTTAAGTCACTTTCCTTTCAAGTCACTATCTTGCTGTCTTATAATCTTTAAATACTCTTTCTATATTATTCAACACTTGTTCCTTATCTCATTAGCTGGCTGCTTTAAAGGGGAAGTCCCCCTTTTTATTCCTTTTATTTATAATTACCAGAGTAGCATTATTTATTGTTCCTATATTAATTGTGCTAGCCCTTCAAGAGGTAAAGAGAGTTGTTACTTAGCTTCGTTGGTGTTTCCTGACATGGTACTTCACTTGTAGACTCAGTTGGTTCTGTTAGTTTCGGCTTGCTCCCGGCATCTGGTCGGGTGTCCGCATCAGCCTTCCACATAAAAGCAGCCCCAAAACAAGAAAACAAGGAGGTTGCCTTCCTCACTTGTTTTGTACACCAAGCTTCTTGCCTTTGCGCTCTCCCTCTGAGAGAGCCCCTGGGGATTGCATGACAACCCCCCCTAGAAAGCTGTGGGAATTCAGCATAAATGAGCAGCTAATGTTGCTCGTGTCTGCAGTCATCGATCCCCAAACCAGAAGCCAAGAGCAGTTGTAATTCTGAGTGATCTCCACCCCTCACCTGGAGATTGGCAACAATGGTTCCTCAGGAGGAAATGGCTGGTTTGGTGGGTGGAATCTATGGCATTGTACGTGTCAGAGGTCCCACCCCTCCTCAAACCTCACCCTCTCCAGGCTTTACCCCTGAAATCTCCAGGAATTTCCCAACCTGGAGTTGCCAACTCTCCTTCAGCCTGCCATTATCTGCCCCTATGCCCTGCCTTTTACTGACAGAACCAAGCTTGGTTGCCTAGCAAAAGGCACTGAGGGGAAAGTATGGTTGCCAGCCCTGAATAGGGGAATACCTGGAGATTTGGGCGGTGGATCCTGTGGAGGGCAGTGTTTGGGGAGGGGAAGGACTCAGGAGGGTATAATGCCATAGGGTCTCCCCTCCAAAGCAGCCATTTTCTCCAGGGGAACTGATCTCTGTCATCTGGAGATCAATTGTAACAGTGGGATATCTCCAGGTACCACCTGGAGATTGGCAAGCCTAGACAAAAGTTGGCCACACAGCAGGTGGCTGAAGAGATCATTCTCGGCCTTTTGGCTAAGATCGAGTGTAGTGTGTGTAGGTGGTGGAAGAGAATGGTTTGACAGCCGCTGGCCAGTAGCCAGCCAGCCATGGCAGAACCAAGCAGGAGAGACAGCTGTTTTCACAGTTTATTCTGACAGGAAAGTGGCCAGGCTGGCAGTGGGTGGGGGAGAGGGTTATGTTGAATGTCTGTGAGTGGTCTGGCAACCCTAGTCAGGACTGGCCCCAATGAGTTCCCCACAAAGGCCTGGAAAGGGCTTCATTCCTTTGTCTTTTTACTGACAGAACCAAGCTTGGTTGCCTAGCAACAGCCATTGAGGGAAAAGTTCGTCCCACAGGAGTCAAGCAGGAGAAGTGTCTTTGTCAGGAGAACAGCTGTTTGGCAGTTATTCTGACAGGTAACAGTGGCTGAAGTGGCAGTGGGCGGGGAAGAGGAGCAGACCCACCCCCCAGCCAATGGCATGCAATTACTCTTGTGTGATGGTTGATGGGCCAATGGCTGATGGAGTGCGCAGCACAGCCAATGGGAGAGCTGGAAATGGACAACACATCAAGAGAATTATATACATAAGATAAATATTATGTAATAAAAGCCTGTTTATTGTTGTGCTGTTGCCAAAGTTTGTAATCAACAAATTTAGCATACCTATTTGCCCAGCTCATGATGCTTACATGTGTTACTAATCAAATCATAGAATCATAGAGTTGGAAGGGACCACCAGGGCCACCGAGTCCAACCCCCTGTACAATGCAGGAAATTCACAACTACCTCCCCCAATACCCCCAGTGACCCCTGCTCCATACCCAGGAGATGAAGAAAAAAAACCCCTCCAGGATCCCTGGCCAAACTAGCCTGGAGAAAATTGCTTCCTAACCCCCAAGTGGTGATTGGCATTTCCATGGGTATATAGGAAAGGGCCATGAGAACTAAGCACTGAGGCAACCCTTCCTCACCTCCCTCTCATAATCTTCCTAAGTTCACAAAATCAGCATTGCTTTCAGATGGCCATCTAGCCTCTGTTTAAAAACTTTCAAAGAAGGAGTGCCTACCACCTCCCAAGGAAGCCTGTTTCTCAGAAGTTCTTCTACAGCTTGGGAAATAAAATGAGATTTTGAACATGCATTGAATATTCTTTTAGTTGGGGGGAGGCTCATCCATCATTAGTTTACTGGCAATTTCAGTGTTTGTATATATATGCATTAGTGGGGTCTAAAGAGGTCTCAACTTGAGATATGCCAAGTTTTAGAAAAAATGTTACTATACTTTTCAAAATAACCGAGTTTAGTACAATGGGGAGGCTTGCCTACTGTTTTGCCCCAAGTTCTTTGATGCCATCCTCTTCCCCCCCCCCGACTACTTACTAGCCAGGATCTAAAGGGTTATGTCTACATACATAAAGTTGCTTTAAGTTTCATCACTACCCCTGCTGTCTCCCAAAGAGCTGCACTTGAGCCACCTGAGACATCTTTTCTTTGCTGACTATTCAGTATTGTGGAGAATGATCCTTTCAATGAAGGGTGCACCTTGTCTGGTGCATCTTGATAGATATGGTGGACATCGTTGATTTTTTCCCCCAGAACAAATCAGAACATGACATATAAAAACCTTTTACATATACTGGTTTTTAAAAACAGAAGTTGAAACCCAAACTGAATCTACATTGTGTCTGTATGGAATAGTATTTTCTTAAAATTTCTGACAGTCTTCATTAAAGGGGCAATCAGAGCCAGAATTCTCATGAATTAAATGTTTTAAAAGACTGCCTGCTGAAATGGAAGATGGAGAGAGAAAAGATCTTTGTGCATAATGTCAAACAGTTGGATAAGAGGCCTGGAGAATGCAGGCTTTGTTCATATTGATGTCAAATTGGCCATGTCTCCCAGCCCTTGAAATTATCTAATTGTAGCATATTTTTAGTTACATGTCTGGACAAGGAGATCTTTTTTAACCCCTTTCTTCCCTTTTAGATTAGGAATGTGGTTCCTCACAGATGAAAATGAATAAGTGAATCTGTAGCTGGATTCAGATGATGTATTAGAAAAGCACTTGGTGACTTAAACTTGAGCATCTTTTTTTTGGTGGCTATTAAGAGGATGAGATCAGATTAAAATGCCATTCACATCATGCTTCTAGCTTTAGACAAGACACGCATGGGCTCCAAACTAGCTCTTCTTTTATCAAGATCAATTAACTATAGGCTTTTACTAATATGATTTTTCCTTGCAATCCTGCCCCCCCACCAGTTGCCCTCTTCCTTGTGTAACTTCCCCAGCCCAGACAGTAAGTTGAATCACGACAACCTTCAATGAACTACTTAAGCAAAACTACTACTACTTGAGCAAAACTACCATCATGGTTTTAGGCTGTGGCTTATGAAGCATGAAGCAGGACAATCCACAACAGAATATCTAGGAACTGGTTTTACCATTCCCATGTCTGGATCTGGAAAACCTGCTGAATGAACTGGGTAGAAGGGTATAACTGTGTGGTATAACTGTGGTGTTGCAAAAAACCCAGCACTGGAGTTGCTTTACCCATTCTGCAGATGGCAATGCAGTGACAGCAACTTAAAATTTCAGTGGCATACAAAAATCCATCACAGAAAATCTCACATTAGCACAGATTCCCACAGGTTGCACATTGTTTTATCATTGGACAAAATGCTGTGATGTAGCAGCATTGAATAAGTGGAGTTGTAGTACTGGAAGGCTAAGCAGTAACTACAGAAAACTGAAAGAAAAAAAATCTGAAGTAGTCAATATAGGGATCATTAATATTGTTTTAAAACACCAAGAAGCATTCTGGAGCAATCTATTCAAGGGCTTATTCAAAAACAATTCAATGAAATATTTAAAATAATATGTTGGAGGTTGATATAGGAGTAGCTGTACTGTGAGATCACTAACAGGAAATCCCATCATCTAGTTGAATTCCATTTATGTTATCAGGTATACTTAACATATGAATTTTTCATGATCCCTTTAAATTTCAGAGCATAGCTCTCTTCTTTTATGTAGTATTGGCACATTTAATCAATGCTCCTGCTGGAGATTTCATGCTCTTGGTTTATGTGTGTGACTCCATCCACTTATCATTTGGAATCTTTCAGTTATATTAAGAGAAGCAACATGGGATTCTAATTTGGTTTTTTGAAGCATAGCTTTCAGCTATCTTGTCATAGACTGAGCTGCATTAAGCATTGCAATCTAGAGAGATCCTAGGAAAAGAGAGGCAGACAGGGCCCAAGTCATACAGACAAGGCTCAGTGTAGATTACTGGGACCCAGAAAGTCCAGGAGAGTCTGCCTTGGCTGCAAGCTAGGGATGCCAGCCTCCAGGTGGGATCTGGGGATCCCCCAGAATTACAGCTCATGCCTAGACTACAGAGTGCAGGTCTCCTAGAGAAAATGGATGCTTTGGAGGGTGAACTCTGTGTCATTGTACCTCACTGAGGTCCCTGTCCTCTCCAGCCTCCATCCCTAAATCTCCAGGAGTTACCATTCTGGACCTGGCAACCCTACCACCCCATTTCCTGCCAGAGGGAACCTGGCAACCCTACATGCAAACCCATTACTCTGCAAACTCATTGATGACATTTCAGGAACAAAACAAGATTTGTATTTCATGAATAATGTTATTGAATGTGTTAGATGGGAACAGGAAGATGAGATTTTGTACCATCTCAGAAAAATGATGCCTAGGCCTGCTCAGAGATCAGGAGCCCCCTTTTTGCTTTAGATCTTGCTGATTATTTCTGCTGTACAGTCAAGTAGTTCTTAGAACAAAAACTTGTCTGTTCCCTTTATCTTCATTGTTGAACCGGAAGGTCTACCAGACTGAATGGAAAGGGTTTGCATAGCAAGAGCTACTAGGACTTGCTCAGTAGCCTGAAGATTCCTCCAAGGTACAAATAAATTAATTCAAAAGCTCTGACTGTCAGAATGCCAGACGTTCATATTGCAAGAAATCACATCATTGATCCTACATTAAACAAAAGTCAACAAGCGATGGAATAGATATAGTTGATTTTGAAAACAGAAGGGTTGGAAGACTTTTCATTTGGCAATTATTCTGGTACCTCTCTGCCTGATTTCATTTTCTTGGACAGTGAGAGGTGGATGAGGAGAAATTAATTTAGCAGATATGTGGCTGACAGTATGCCAGACTACACCTCCTAGGGAATCAGAGACTGGTGTGGGTGCGTTCTCCAGCATCCTCCTTCCTTTAGCACACCACACATGCATCTCAGCAAAAGAGGGTTTATAACACCCTCAACCTACTCTCCCCAACTCTTGGTCCACCCTCTGATTATTTACATGCGTCTGGGCCTGTCCTCTCAGAGTGCATTGCGGTCACACCTAAGAAAGGTCCACCAGGAGGTGAGGCAACTCCAGCCTCTGCCAGTGCCCTCCAATTATGGGTGGGGCCTGGTTCACACTCACTTTCTGGACCAATAGGCCTCCCTCATTGGCCCCAACTGTCCTGAGGCTTCAAAATAACCTCTTGCTGGTTGGTGCTGCTCTCAGGAAGTCACTGTCCCATGCCTGTCTCCAGGTCCAGCCCCTTTGGCCTTTGATGGCTGTGTCAACCTGTCCAGTGGTCCCTGGGTGTGATGTCAAGACCTCCTCCCTGTTTCCCCCTAGGCTGCTCCTGGCAGGTGAGTCTACCTTAGTCACCCTACCCACCTTCCCTGGCTGCTTCTGCTGCTTTGCTGCTGACACAGCCCTCCAACGCTGTTCAGCTGGGCCATATGGGTGCTGGAAAAAATTTTCTGCTCCACCAACATTGCTGCAGCCACCCAGCCTTGTCTGATAGTGTGTGTGTGTGTGGGGGGGGGACTTTCCAGCTCTGACATCACTGAGGCCTCCTGTTTGACCCCCAGAGCCAAGGGTAAGTGTGGGGAGAGCTTTGCCAGCCCCAGACACAGTGATACCATATATTTAAAAGTTAGCTGATTTACTTACCAAATACAACCATTCTGATTGTTGTTTCTGCACATTAAATGTTCTGCCTATAACTGCAGTTGTGTCCCAAGTGTTCTCTAATTTTGTACAAGCATTGCCATTGTGGTCATTCTCTAGAGCTGTGTCTGCTGCCTACTAAGTAGGGACAATGTAAGCCCAGAAAAAGAAGAGGAGACTTGGTGTCAGGCTACATTCTCCCCCCTCCCACAAACTTGATTTACACATAATTTTCTTGGGAGTCAATCCACAAGCACTGAAATTGGTTTGGGCATGGTTGCTCTGTATGTCTGCCCTCCTTCTGCATTTTTCACAGTTATGGAGTCAGTTTATTTTCTTCTGCACATGCCTTCTAAATGAGGATTTTCAAGGGAGGATGCTGTCATCTTTGGTGGTGTCGTCTGTGGTGTCACAGCACCCCTGTTTTTAATAATGGCACTAAAACATCAATATATTGCTGAGGCATTGTAACAATAGGCTTAGGAGGTTCTCTGAATTCCCAGATTTTGTTAAAAATCAAAGTAAGTCTCTAACCCCCTCCCTTGTACATATATGCCATTTTTCCTTATATCTCCAAGAGGGAAGACACTAGAGCCTTACTTTTAAAAAAAGGAAATATAGGAATTCAGAGAACCTCCTGAACCTATGTTTGTTTCTCTGTTTATTTCCTTCTTTTCCTCAAGTATATAATTTCTGATATTGTCATATTCACTCTTAGCCCTGAACATTTTGCGAAATTATCTAGAATTATCTTTACTTCTTTTACTCCTTCTTTTGGATTTGTCATAATAATTATGATGTCGTCTGCAAATAAATTGATTTTCATTTCCTCTTTACCTATCCTATAGCCTTCTATTTTTCCTGAGTTTCTGATCTGTTCCGCTAGCTGTTCTATTGCCATTATGAAGAGTAACAGTGATAATGGGCAGTCTTGTTGTACCCCTCTTTGTATAGGAATTGTTTGTGAGTGCTCATTATTTACTCTTACTATTGTCTTTCCTTCTTTATAAATTTCCTGAATTGCCTCTAGGTATTCCTTATCTATTCCTACTTTGCTCATTATTTGCCATAGATGTTCATGGGAGAGGGTATCAAATGCTTTATAAACATCCAATTTTAATAGACTTACTTTCTTCTGGTGGGCATGGTATAAAATATTAAGAATGTTTCTTATGGGATTAGCTATGCTTCTCCCTTTTACAAACCCGTATTGATTGATATTTTATTATTGATGGGATAACCCTCTTTAATCTATTTGCCATTATTTTAGCAAAGATCTTGTAGTCTTAATTTAAGAGGCTTGTTAGTCTATATGATCCCACTTCTTTAGGGTCTTTCTGCAGTTTAAGAATCAATATTATTTCTGACTTCCTCCATGAATCTGGAGCCCTCTTACTATTTAAAACTTCATTAAACACTACCTGAAGTTCTGGTACTAAGATGTCCTTCATTTCCTTATAAAATTCACCCATGAAGCCGTCTAAACCGGGCAATTTCCCTTTTTTTAGTTCTTTTATTACTTCCCTTATTTCTTGAGCTGTAATTTCTTCCTTTAGTTTTCCTCTCTCTGTCTCCTTCATTGTTAGGCTAATTTCTTCCTGCCAGTCTACTGTATTTTTTTAATACACATTTTTATAGAAGTTCGCAAAAGCCTTTGTAATTTCTTTAGGGTTTTGCATTAATTTCTTATTAAACTTTATGCATTTAACACTTTGTTTTGCTCTTTTGATCTTCAGATAGTTCGCCAATCTTTTTGCTGTATTAATACTGTTTCTCTGAAATTCGTTCTTGACCATAATTTCCTTTTTCCATAGTGTCGCTATGTCTAATTCTTCCAACTGTTTCTGAATCTCTTTAATCTTATTCTGTACCTTAGGGTTATATTTTTCCATTTGTTTTCTTTGTAACTTCTCTAATTCCTGAAGTTTGGGTTGTCTTTTTTTATACCATTCTCTTTTTATGTTCTTTTTTTTCTTTATACAGAATCCTCTTATTACCGCCTTGGCGACATCCCATAATATATTAGTAGGTACTGTCCCTCTATTTTCTTCAAAGTATAGACTTATCTGTTTCTCCATGTATTTTCTATCTTCTGATTTAATCATTATTAAATTATTATATCTCCATGTTCTTTTTGTGTTAACTTGTTTTATTTCAAGTTCAATACTTATAGGTTTTTATGTCACAAGCGGGAATTAAGATTGCCGGGGAAAAGATCAACAACCTCAGATATGCAGATGATACCACTCTAATGGCAGAAAGTGAAGAGGACCTTAAGAGCCTCTTGCTCAGGATAAAAGAGGAGAGTGCAAAACTGGGCTTGAAGCTCAACATCAAAAAAACTAAGATCATGGCATCCGGCCCCATCACAACTTGGCAAATAGAAGGGGAAGTCATGAAAGTAGTGACAGACTTCGCGTTCCTGGATCCCAGACCACCGCAGACTGTGACAGCAGCCATGAAATTAAAAGACGCCTGCTCCTTGGGAGGAAAGCGATGGCGAACCTAAACAGCATGATAAAAAGTAGAGACATCTCCCTGCCAACAAAAGTCCGCATGGTCAAAGCAATGGTATTCCCAGTAGTCATGTATGGCTGCGAGAGTTGGACTATAAGGAAGGCCGAGCGCCGAAGAATAGATTCTTTTGAACTATGGTGCTGGAGAAGACTCTTGAGAGTCCCTTGGACTGCAAAAAGATCAAATCAGTCAATCCTAAAAGAAATCAACCCTGACTGTTCCCTGGAAGGCCAGATAATGAAAATGAAGCTCAAATACTTTGGCCACCAAATGAGAAGGGAGCACTCACTAGAGAAGACCCTGATGCTGGGAAAGATTGAAGGCCAAAGAAGACGGGGATGGCAAAGGATGAGATGGTTAGACAATGTCATCGATGCAACGAACATTAAATTGAGCCAACTTCAGAGAATGGCGCAAGACAGGAGGGCCTGGCGGGAGATGATCCATGGGGTCGCGAAGAGTCGGACTCAACTGTGCGACTGAACAACAACAAAAAAAGAGGAAACAAACGCCCAGGCTGGCTGGATCTCATCAGATCTCAGAAGCTAAGC
>NW_015168048.1:1348772-1375468 GCF_001447785.1 Gekko japonicus
AATGGTTTTTCTGTCATTTTTTTTAATGTGTCTCCTGCAAACACATCAAGTCTATCCTTTGTTCTCTAGCCATTTTGGATATCCTATACCTCTTGAGATTTGACGTTAAACCGTTTACATTCAGTGAAAGTACTCTTATTGTCCTATCCATTTTCCATCTTGTTTTGAGTCTTGGGCCACCCTGGCTGGGGATGTTTAATATTATTCATTAAATAAACCCCTTCCTTCCCTCCCCCTCCCTGTGGTTGAGACAGAATTTGGGATGAAAACTTCATCTCATCTCTCCACCTTCTAGAGTGCACACACCCCTTCCTTCTCCTTGACTTTTACACTTAGTAATTTAGCTCATTCAGCATTTGTATACTTCCCTTTTATGTAGTTTCCTCATGTGAGTCTGTCCTTGGTCTTTTCTCGGGTCTTTCTGAGCCTCCTTCCCCAGGGTCATCTGTTGCTCCTAATCCTTCCTCCATTTCCTCTCAGGTCATCTGTGTTTATTCTTAGTTGCTTGCAGAGTTCCATTGCCTCCATGGGGTTTTGTGCTATGAGCCTCTTTCCTTCCTTAAACATTTGTATCGTGGAGGGATAGCCCCACGAAAATGTCACATTATTAGCGTAAAGTCTTTGGCTAAAGGGTCTCATTTGATTTTTCTTCTTTATAGTCTCCTGACAGAAGTCTTCCCTCACCCAGACCTTTTTCCCTCTAAAAGTCAGGTCTTTTCTCTTTTTTAATGTTTTATAAACTTCTTGTTGCAATTTTTCCCTGTTGAATTTAACGATCACATCTCTGAGGGTTCCTCCTCTTCCTCTTCTCTGCAGTCTATGAGCTCTTTCTATCTCTTCTGGTTTTATCTCTACTCCATTTTCTTGAATCCATACTCTCAGCATCTCTTCCAAAGTCTTTTTACTTACTTCTTCGGAGATCCCTGCCAGAATTAAATTAGCTCTCCTATTCCGGTCTGAAAGATCAGTAAGTTGGCTGGTTAATTGTTCTATCTTTTGTTTATTTTTTTGAGCCTGCTCCTTAGCAGCGATTGCAGTGTGTTTTATTTCTCTAATCGCCTCTGTCATTTCTGTAATCTTCTCATTAACTGCTTTAATATTGTCTCTCAATTTTTCCTGAGACACAATTACCTTGTTTTCAAAAGCCGACAACTGTTCGGATAGCTCTCGTATATTTTTTGCCATTTTCTCAAGGCTTTTAAGAAGACTAATGAGGGTTGTTCGCTGGTCCTGGGCGTTCCTCTTTAGAAAATACCAAATAATTGCTCTCTTACCGCACGTTGAAGCTTGAGCTCTGCTTCTTCTGGATCGTCTGATAATCCTCTACTGACCTTGTCCTTCCCCCCCAAAAAGATAAGTCTATTTACATTATTTTGAGCTATAAAGCTAATTGTTCCTCGGAGAGGTCTGGGCTTGCAGCCAGCTTACTCAGCGCATGCGTGCATCTCCTCGATGTGAAATATTTGTTAAACTGTGAAAGAATCAGATTATTTTTCAGCAGAACAGAGAATTGTTTATTCAGGATATGAGATTTTATCTACTTGTTTTAAAGCACTGCAGCCATGGGGAGATCAATATGCATGGCTCTGCCCATTAGTGTACATTCTTCAAAGACAGAAATTTGAATCACAAAGTTGGGATAGGTTATCTTGCCCCACCCCCTCCCTACAGACAATTTACCTAGCTGCAGTACAGTGTATGCAGCATACTTCATTCTGGTCAAGTTTTGGTAATGGAATTCAGCCACCGTAGGAGAAAAATGCCGAAAGAAATGGAATTCAGCAAAGATTTAGCTCTCCTCACTGGAATGCTCAATTTTTGTAAACAAAGAAAAACAAATCCCCCCACTTGAAGATCACACAAAAGGCATTGAACTCAAGAGTCAATTTGTGCCTCTGCCATCTTTGCAAATAAGAAATTTAATTTATCATTAATAAAGGGTTATCATCCCTGAAAATTTTGTCCTAATTGGATAAGTGAGGACTGACGCCTAGAAATGTTTCCCTTAGAAACTAGTGGAGACAGCTATCAGTTGATTTTATAACATAACACGTGTATATTTTAAAGAATCCAGCTCTAGTTTTTGAAGTGATGTAAGAACTGAATTTGAATATGACTTTTAAAAAATAACTAAAAGATATGTTCATTGCAGAAAGGAAATGCAAAGTATAAAGAACACACAACTCAGAAAACATAAGAGGAATTTCATGCAGATGAGTATGATATGAAAATTTTGCAGCCCTTATGTAGTGGAAAAGAGATTTTTAAAAATTAAACACTGTCAAGCAGTGTGTGCATTGGCCTAATGAATAAATACAGTTCAGTACATTAATCCTTGGGGGAATGCAGGAACTGTTCTTCATCTGGCTTCTACTGGGTTTATCATGACCTCCTTAACCCAAAAACATATTAGACTGACATACTCAATTAAAGATGAACACTCTGAAATCTAATTGTCTCCGAATCTGCTAGTTTAAAAATAAATACTCTTATGAACACTGAAGCATATTATCAAACTCACTTGAAAATCAGTCAATTAAAATGTGTTTATAATATAAGCTAATAATAATGACACAAACGGGTAATTGTGAGAGCATCCATGTGGAATGAAAGATCTATATTGAATTGGAAGTTTGAGAAAACTGTACGGGCTTTGGAGAATCCATCTTTTCCTAATAAATAAATAAATAAATCCTAATTTTACAATTTGTGGGTGCTTACAAAATGAATTTTAGATGACTGAAGTGCTGTATGTCAGTATTTCTTCTCAGATTTTCCTCAGAAGTAATGTCTGCTAGAGTCCCATTGTACATTATTTCAGTGGAAGAACTGAAGAGAGAGGAGACTGGATTTATACCCCTCCTTTCACTCGGAGTCTCAGAGCAGCTTACAGTCTCCTCCTGTCCTCTCCCCACAACAGACACCCTGTGAGGTAGGTGGGCTGAGAGAGCTCTTGGAAAACTGCTCCTGAGAGAACAGCTCTGAGAGAGCTGTGGCTTGCCCAAAGTCACCCAGCAGCTACATGTGGAGGAGTGGGGAATCAAATCTAGTTCTCCCATATTAGAGTCCGCGCTCTTAACCACTACACCAAACTGCTTTTCTGTGACTTCGGTTCACACCACTGAGATTAGGTAAGGCTATGGACCCAGGACCATGAGATGGAGCCAGCTGAATGAGCTCTATCATCAACTGGTGGTAAACTAGAATGATAGTAATGTATAGAGGATTGTCATAATTGTCTGTGCCCATGTGGTTCTGCTGAATTCCAAAGGTTGGTGTGGCGGTATGGGAAACAACTACAGAAATGTAGCTCTCAAACCATGGTGATAAAGATAGAAGGGTAGCATTTTAACACAATATAGACTTGACTGTATCAGTGTCTGGAAAAAGCTTTCCAAAGAGTCTCTTGCATCAGTGGAAGGCTCCTTATGCCAATTAGCCAGGCAGAGCGGTAGGATACTGTCCTGCACTGGACCCTCGGCGTACCCCAGAAGATGGAACTCCCGGGGGAGGGGGTCCATGGGGCAATGAGGGTTGCAGCCACCGCCATATGGGACAGATCGCAGGTGGACAACCAGGAGCCCTTGGAAGGCCCACCCCACTCCCTCCACGGAGAAAGACGGTGGAGAAAAGGGCGGAGACAGGCTCATCTCCTCAGCCACAAATGCAAGGGGGACGCGCATGGTCCCAAGTGTGAGGTGACTGGAGAAGTCTGGTCTTACCCAAGGGAGAATGGTTGGGGACACTGCAGCAGATGGCGTCGGGCTCCTTAGGCTCACCAGAAGTGGCCACTCCCCTATACTCCCCAACTCAGGGTGAGATCCAGGGGGAATCACAAGAGGGTGGGACTAGGAGAGAGACACACCATAGGGATGATAGAAGAGGTGACGAGCTGGTTAAGGAAGCAGTAAGAGAACTGGGAAGGGAAAGGGGGGGTTACCAAGGGATGCGAGGAGGATAAAAGGAGGGAAGCAAGGAGAGTCGAGGAGGATATCGGAAGCGACTGGTTAGGAAAGCTAGAGAGAAGGAGACACGGCTGTCGAACCCGAGGAAGGTGACTTGGGGAGTGACGAAACTCCCCGACCCTTCCATGTCTGAGGCACTCGCTTCCCTCCGGAGCCCTCAGCCAACACGGCGAGTGTTCCTCCAAGGCCAGGGGACACCCCAGGGCACGACAGATACAACCCAATATTAGAACATTGATGTATGCTAACATTTCATCAGGTTAATGGATGCAAAACGTTCATTTAACTGCTTTCGTCTGGAAAAAGTAGGTTAAAACAGGGATCGGAGCTACTGATGCTGCATGTCATTCCTCTGGTCAAAGAGATGCTGCAGTACTGTATGTGGAGGTGCACTGATTTGTTATTCATCATTAATTAAATCTGTTCTGCATTTATGGATAAACAGATCAATGTGGAAATTATTTATGCATGGTTTTCAAAGTTCCCCACATAAAGCATGACAGTGAAATACTAGTTTAATTTCTTTTGGAGCAGCAAGTAACCACTCATCATGTGCAATATAGCCATATATTTCCAATGCACATAGTTTTTGGCTTCTGACAGCACCTTTTCCCAGCATGCTGGTAGGCTATTAAATTTTCACTATGCTGCCCATGTGGCTTCAGGTCTCCTGTTTTCAGCAGCAGTAAGGAGAAGAGGATTTTTTCTCTTTTCTTCCAATGAATTATTCTTATGGCTTAAAAAAACCTCTTGTTATTATACAAGTGACTTGGGGGGGGGGGAATGATACATACATCTGTATTTTTCTCTTTGTAGATTTCCCAAAGAGGAAAAAATATACAACATAGATCTTTTATTTCTAATTTCTATAATGAGTGTTTACAGTTAAATCTTTCCAGGATTGTTTCCCTTATTTAAAAAAAACTAAGGGGCTGTGGCATACTAAGCACCAGCCAAAACGTTGCACAAAGCCCCTCACCCCAATAAGTCTTAAAAGTGTACTTGGCATTTGGGTTATGTGAATGCTTCAGGGTGTTCATCTTTAGCATTTCTGAATTTCTGTGGCCTCCAAGTTGTATCATGGGGAAGAATAAATAAGATTATGAAGGCATTTGTATTACAAATTATAGAGTCCATAGGTTTGGAGTTCACAAGCAGTGTCCTATGTAATAGAAATTAGCTGTGAGTTCTCCTCAATTTCTGTGAGTGTGGTGCCTGGTTCAGATCATAGATAAGGCATAGATAAGGGAATTCAGTCTTTTTGTTTTCATAGCACTTTCCAAACCTGAAATGGTCCTGGGAAGGTAGTCTTTGGCCCATGTGCACTCATAGGTTTCTGCAGTGAGCCAAATGGTGCCCCCCTCCAGCCTGTTACAAGCCAGAAAAATGTTGCAGAGGGAAGGTTGAAGCCCCCTTTCCACATGTGACATAGTCACAATTCGAACCAAGTACTACATATGTGGGAACTAAGGCAAATCTACAACTCTTTCCTGACTGTTGCACAGGATACAGGGTGGAGACCCCGATCCAGTCTATGCACCAAGTAATGTGTAATTGGATTAGCAATCCTGAAAAAAAAAGTTACTATGGGGGGGGGATGTGCTGATCTGCCCTCACAGAGGAGGGAGAGCTTGTACCTGAAGGCGGGCCGGGGCTCTGCAACTTACCTGGCTGCTTCTTGCTCCTCGTGGCTCGACTGAGAACTGCTGGGAGCAGGGGGTGGGGCTTGTTGCATGTGCCCACCCCCTGGGCTCCTTACTGCCGGAGCTCCACTCCCGTGCGCTCCCGCAGGAAATGACCCCTGTGAGTATGAAGAACACTTTGAAGATACACCAAATATCTTGTTATTCTCATTTGACACATACTACTTGTGCAATCCTATATACATTTACTAGCCTGCTACCCATGCTTCACGACGGTATTTAAGTTCCATAAATCCAGTTATAATACTGATGATGTGAAATTTGAAATGTGACATTTGTTGTAGGAATTCTAACAGAGAAGATTGTAGTGTAAGAAATGAAGTGAGACATATGTATTTTTTTCCCTGTACTGAAGGACCTCTCTCCAGACCACATTGGTGGTTCTGCCCTCAGGTGCTAGGATCACTGGGCTGCTTGATGAGCTCACTCTGGGGCAGGCCACATAGAACTGTCCATTTAAGAAGCAGTCATCTGTTAAGTCAACTCCTGCCACCTTCCACGAAAGTGATGGCCTCTCTACGTGTTCCTGGATTGTTTTGCACATATGGAGACTGTGTTGTTCTGAGCACCTCAGGGTGATCTTGCTGGTACTTGGCCTGTGCAGCTCAGTGCACTACAGGAGTACTATGTGCAAATGTCTTTGCCGCATTCCAAAGTCGCCTCCTCCTTGTAGCGTTGGTGTACCTGGCTCGACATTTGCCAGGAGCTTTCTTGGGGGCAGTAAGAGGTGAGAGATGTGAGAGATGTGAGGGGGAGTTGGTGTGAGGGAGTGGTGATGTGGTGGACATATCATCAGGTTCATGAGGGAGGCACGCATCGAAATGGCTCCTAGAAATGTCCTTTACTATCTTCTCATAAACATTCATACCCTGGCTCTACTCCTACACCTGACAGGCACCGGCCTGTCTGGTGTTGGGGGTGTGTGCATACAGGATTAAACCCACTCAGCCCAATCCAGGGGTGAGAGGGAACCCTGTATTTCAGCACAGGAAACAAAATGCACGAAACAGTCTGTACTCTCTCAAGGCTTCACAACAGTTTGCCACCAGACTCTCTTCAAAGGGGTCCCCACCCAGCCTAAGAGCAGAGATTCAATCTCTTAGCTGGCATCTGGGACTTAACACATCAGCAACTCTAACTCAGAGGTGCACACAAATTACTCTCACAGTGGTAGCTCTGTGGTCAGCCTAGACACGAGATTTAGCCTTGGAGTTCAACTACTGCATCAGAGACAATTGCAAATATGAATGATCTTTATTCAGTGCAAAACATAACAAGGGACTAATGGAGGATACAAAAAATAATAACAACCTATGACTATTTGCCCTTACTGCACATTAATAATAATCATAGTTACCGGGTAGTCCAAGATTGTCCATTGCATAACAGTACAAGTTGGCACCAAGGGATTTTGAAGAGAAATCCCATCTTGTACAGGTAGATAGTCCAGGACTGCTCAGAGATACAGATCCACAGTAACAGAAAAGTGGCAACAGGCAATCAGTTCACAAAGAAGCTCTTTGTTTCAAAAGTCAGGATCTCAGGAGCAAGAGCAAGAGGAGAGAGCTCTTCCCTAAAAAACCACGGAGTTATACCCCATGCCAGTCACCATCAGCTGTGGCCATCAGCCAATCACGAGTGACAGGGGTGTGTGCCCAATTTCTGGTTGCCATAGCTGCCACATCAGGTGTGTGGGGATTGGCTAAGAAGTTAGAGGCCCTGCCTGCAGTCAGGTGATCTAACTTCTAGCTTTCTCCATTGTGTACGTGACATGGCCCATGTAAGCCATACAAGAGGAGCCTTAAAGTCTGGTCCCCAGCAGAGAGGTGTTAAGGAATGTGGGTATCTGGCATATATGGCATGGCTATTTCGTGGCTCACCCATTTGGCAAGTGACAGAAATCACACTAGGCCATCTGACCTGTAGCAGGAAAAAAGATACACAGGATGTAATCACAGGAGGAAGGCATGAGAATTTAGAAACAATTTTTCTATACAGGGGGATTGTATTTAAAGGCATCGGGGAGGCTGGGCCAGCAGCAGTGATAAGGCAATCCTGCTGAGCAAACCTCCCAGTGGAGGCAGGGCTGGCAGGATCACTAAGGTGTTACTGCTGGGGCGGGCTCCCTCGCGGTTTTAAGCACCCTGCAACTGCTGCTGTACCTGACAGACAACCGTCTGTTAGGTGTAGGAGGTGGATGGAGTGTGTTGGAAGCCATCCCACCTCCTCTCCTACACCTGACAGGCAGCTGCCTGTCCAGTGTGGGGAGGGGGAGGGGGAGGAGTATTAGAAGCCACTGTGGAGGTCAGGCTGCACCTGATAGACAACTGCCTGTTAGGTGTAGGAGGTGGGGGGAGTGTGTTGGAAGCCATCAGAGAGACTGGGCCAGCAGCTTTGCTTTACCTCACAGGTGGTTGTTGGCCACTCCTGATTTCCTCAACTGTCATTAGCTCTGTGCAGTCTCCTGTAACTATTGTTGGGGGTTTTTTTTACCTCAGAACACTGAGCTCTGCAGCTGACCAATCAGAGAGTTGGGGGTGCAGAGAGGTAGCTGCCTGGCAGCCACATAGGAATCAATGGGGGGAGCACATTTTCCCCCTTTCGACCCACTTAGGGATCGAATTTCTAAAACTCCCATCTTAGCAAGCACTTACACCGCAGTAGGAGCTCTCTCCTTAAATCTGGTGTCTCTAGGTCCTGGGTTTGGCCTGGTTTGGCCTGGTCGTTGATTTTACAGTGAGGGGACTTTCTTGTGTGTGTGTGTAAAAAAAATATATATTCATAAATTCCACTTTAATCCATGGTGCTTATTCTCAGATAAGCATGCATAGAATCAGAGTCTTAAGTGGTCTTGAAAAGAACAGAGCAGTAACTAGCAAAGTAGAGTATCTATTTGTTCCTGGGACTGTTTTCTGCCATCAACTTTAGATTAGGTGATACATGAGCTAAGAGCCACTCATGCTCCAAATCAAATTTTACCTCTGCCACAAAATCACTAGACAAGCTAGAAAAGCCACTGGGTTGGTATTACTGGCTTACTATACAATGCAGTTGTAAGAATGGGCTGGATCTTACAACTCCCTTCTACTAAGTAAGAGGTTGCTCCTGCAAAGCACTTTACAGAAGAGAGTCTTAATATCCATCCCAATTGAAATGCTACATATAAATGCTGAACTATTATCATTAATTACAAATTTAAAGACTTAAGTCACAGAAAATAATATAAACATTTAAATATAATGTCTTGGCGTTGGTTCCTACAGCTTGGACCCTACAGTAGATCTCCAGTAATGGAAGAGTTTTCTGCAGCAGAATGGCAGAAAGGCACTTTTTCACCTCTCCCAGCTGCACTTCAAAGTGTTATCTGAAATGCTGTACTTGTAGGATGGGGAACCTGCAGGAAAAGCATAAATGGCAAATCAGGGGTCTACAGTAGGATAGCTGAATCAACAAAAATTACCCCCTTTCATTATTACAAATTTACTGTGGGATTCCATCTGACTCCCAGCCACTAATTTAGAGTCTTGCTGCTTCAGAAAATGACTCCGTTCTCACTTAAGCAGAAGATCCAACCCAATAGTTCATGTTCTAATTTCAAATTGTATTTCTTCCTTTTTTTTAATGGAGACCAAACCCTGCTGTAACAGGGGCAGGGAAACATGCCAATGAAAATATAACATGTAATCCCTGGACCTTCAATATGCTTGGGATGGAGGTGAGAAAACATAGCAAATTTCCTAAAAATAAGAGAGATTGAAATCTGTAGTATTAGTAACTTTAGTATCAGTAGCTATATATCAGTCTTCATTAGAAACACAGAGACACAGCATGATCTCAAAGGAATCCAGTGCATACAGCTGCCATTTTTGTTGCTATATTGTGAAATATTCTTGACATTTTAAAAAAAGTCATTATTTTCAGTTAATTTATTATTTTCAACCATGTTGAGCACATTCCAAAATTCTAAAAACAAATAAATACACATTGCAGGCAGGCTTCACATGTGTGTAAATCCAATTAAAAACAGGGATTGTAATATTGTCCTTTGACATGACCTTCTTGGGGAATGCTTGTTTATCAAGATTCAATGAATGTCAATTTTTCCAGCTTTACAAATGGGATTAAAACTGGTATAATACTTTAAAAATTAGTGGCTGCCAGTATTGCTGAGCTGATGAGCAAGCTCATATATATTTTAGGGGAGAGCTCAAACTGGATACCATGTAATAACTTTTCTAGCTTCCTGTCTCTAATCACATACTTTGTCAGTAACAACGAAAAGGATGAAGACATTACTTTGGGATAGGACAAGAACGCTTAGCGTCCCAAACCCAATAACACATTAAAACAAACAAACAAAACCTAAACATTTATTTGGAATACTCCATATTACGTAATCAAAATCTTTTTAAATATTGGAAGGAACCATCAAATGAACATTCTAACATGAAATACCTATTAATGTCAAATAATTGATAAATAATGTATATACTATAAATATCTGATCCCCAACAACTTATTGTTTTTAAACACATATTATATGGCAAAAGCTCAGTACAAATCCAATACAATGTGACATCATGATTAAGCATCAGACTAGGATTTGGGAGACCAAGGCTCAGATCCCCACTCTTTCATGGAAGCTTGCTGGGTGACCTTGGGCTGGTCACATAATCTCAGCCTAACAACTCACAGGGATGTTGGGAGGATAAAATGGAGGACAGGAGAATGATGTATATTGCTTTGGTTCCCACTGGGGAGAAAGGTGAGATCTAAATGAACTAAATAACACACACATTTTATTTTATTTTATATCCACCTTTTTGACTGGAACTCGAGGTGGATTACAAGTGTGATAAAACTGTTCAGTCAATCAATAAGATGATTACAAAGTACAACATTTAAATTATAATAAACCATACACAATCAATACAAGAAAAAGAAACAGTACGTACATGCAACCTTGACCCATTCAGATATAGATTTATTTCCCTTTATAGAAAACACTTATTAACATAACATGATATGACTTGTAACAAAGATGAAGATTTGCTTAAGCACATTTGATCACTTCACCACAAATTTTTATTTCTGTATCTTCTTCAACTAAATAGGACTAGTGAACACTCCACACATTTTAATATTAAGTAATGACAACTCATCAGATGAATGCCATGATTTTTAAAAAAATCTGACTCATTCACAATCCTAGAAAGGTCTCATGGTTCACCTTGAAAGAAACACATTGCAGACAATGGACAAAATTCTGCTGAAAACTGAGAGGGAGTGGGGAGAGATAAGAGATTTACATTCATTGCATTCTGATTAGTGTTGGCGAGGGGGGGGGACATCTGATTCACTGATAGCTCATATGTCCTCCTAAAAGAGAGAGTGGTTATTTTCTTCTTCTCCCTCCCAGTAGTCCTTTATGCATTTTACCCACCATCTGTACCCACCATCACTTAATCATGATTTAATTTTAAGACAATTTCAACTGCAGGCTCTTTTGTCTCGCTCCAAAGTGAAGTAGTTGTGCTAAATATGGCATGATGCAAAGTCTCGGGGTACTCCAAAGCTTGTGCACTATTTTCTGATAGTTGCTTGATCCTACTAAAAATGTATTACAGAAATGACATTTTATGATTCAGTGGCTGTAGGGAGATATCTGTGGATTGTCAGAACAGAGGCGGGTCAGGTGGGTCAGGTGTTCATAATAAAAGCTTTGCTGACAGGTCTTTTTTTTTTAGAAGGGGGTCAAAGCAGGCAAAGTAAATGGCTTGGCATTTAAGGGTTTTTTTTTTTGCTGTTTCATGCATTATGAGCTGCAGGATCACAGGCATGGTGACTGCAGTCAGAGAAAGAAACACAGAAGACATTGGATGCACCTGAGCAGTATAGAAGAAACACAGAAAATGTGTGTAAAGAAAGTCAGAGAACCAGTCAGGAGACAGAATAAAAATAAAGGCTAAAATACTTGATGTTGCTATGAAGCATGGAGCCAGTACAAGGACCTCAGAGAGAAAAATGGTTTAGTAGGGGCAGTCTGAACTGACTAGGGAGAGGAGAGATGGTAGGAAAGAAATCCAGCAAGCAAGAATTAAACGGGAGAAAAGCACAGAATTACAGGCCATGGACAAAAATTTCAGCAAAGCATATAGAAGGAAATGTCAGTGAAATTATGAGTTATGTTGAACAAAACATGAGTTGTCCCGGTTGAAAGAGCTTCAAGGGTCATTAGTATAAAAGTAGTTACAGAATCTGTGGCATGTAGAAAAGTTCAGCAAAGCAGTGGAGAATGATCAGGTGGCTACAAGACAATGAGACAAGCACAGCATTAAGGATGCTGTGAGTTTTGTCATGAATGTATTTGTCAGTCAAACTTACCATGTCTGAAGGTGTAACTCAGATGTGAGTCAGTCAGTGTTGCCCATTTAGTGATGTCCATGTGTAGAGTAGCCTCTTAGGTTGTTGGAAGAGGGTGTTCGCTATGACAAGCATGTTCTCTTGACAAAACTCTGTGAGCCTTTCCCTGGTTTCATTTTGTTCTCCAAGGCCAAACTTGTCTGTTATTCCGGTTACCTTTTGACTTCCTAATTTAGGATTCCAGTCCCCTATGATGATAAGAACATCTTTTTTTGGTGTTCGTTCTAGGAGGTATTGTAGGTCTTCATAGAACTGGTCCATTTCAGCCTCCTCTGTGTCAGTGGTTGGGGCATAGATTTGGATTACTGTAATGTTGAATAGTTTGCCTTGGATTCAGTCCGAGATAATTCTGTCATTTTTGAGATTGTATCTCATTACTGCCTTTTTCACTCTGTTGCGTACAGGGTTCGATGCGTAGAAACGACAGACGCTCAGTGATTATCAGCTTATAGTTTACTGTACATAATACAACAATAACAATACTGGTCGGAACAGCCAGCTATATACAGTTCCGGGGGCACACCCACCAGTCCTGTTGGAAGGTTTGAACTTCCCGCTACAGTTCTGATAGGTGCTAGTTGGAAAGCTCAGGATCCTAGTCCCTATTGTCTAAAGAAACCAAGCTCCGGTTGCATACCACTGGCGCCTAGTGGCAGTCAGTGGACATAACACCCCTCCCCCCATAGTTCGAGCCCAGTCTAGGTGACATAGTCCTTGAGATAGGCTGGGGGTCGGTGCTGTCATGTGGAACGCCTTGGAGCAAGAATTGGGGCATCGGGAGCCCTGGCGGGTGGCGGTACTGGAGCGCTCGGCTGCAGAGGTGGAGGAGCCTTTTCTGGCACTGGTACGAAAGCAGGTGGCCCAGAAGCCTGCTCCTGTGAACTGCCATCTGCGGTTTCAAGATCAGGGGCATCTGGCCGGTCCGCATCAAGGTTACTTGGAGTGGGGGCGTTCTCCGAAGCTGAGAGCAGGTGCTGTCTCAGCTGGTCAACATGCTGCTGCAGGACCTGGCCATCTTCCGTGGAAATCTAGTCATGGGGAGCCTTGACCATAGTTCTGGATGTATACTGCATCCTCCAGAAAGAACTCTTGGGGCACTTCCCTCTGCTCGGACAGACTGTGCGACTCTGGGGCCCTGTCAGGGTGTAGTCGGTCCAAGAGTATTGTGGGCCACTAGCCCATCAGGAGTTTGGCCAGACATCGGCTGTTGACCGGGTTGGGATTGGTCCGCTGCACCAAGAGGAAACAGGCCAGACGGAACTCCCAGTCCCCCTCCGTCAGGCAGCTCAAGGCTTCTTTAGCGGTGTGCACCATCCGTTCCGCCTGTCCATTGGTGGTGGGGTGGAACGGGGCAGACCTCATGTGTCTAATCAGGTTGCTGTGGAGGAACACCTGGAACTCTATGGATGTGAATGCTGACCCATTGTCCGAAACGATGGTGTCTGGCAGACCGTGGGTTGCGAAGATCCGATGAAGGGCCCGGATGGTGGCCTTGGAGGAGGTGGTAGAGACAGGGCTGATCTCCAGCCACTTTGAGTAGGAGTCAAATGTGACCAGAAATACCAGTCCGTGGAACGGTCCAGTGAAATTGATGTGGAGCCTTGACCATGGCGTCCTGGTGGACTCCCAGGTTTGTGTGGGTGCGCTCGGTGGAGATGGCCAGATGGCTTGGCATGTTTGGCAGCACTTCACCCAAGCCTCCACTTCCGCATCAATTCCTGGCCACCATACGTAACTCCTGGCCAGGGCCTTCATGCGGACTATCCCTGGGTGGGCTTCGTGTAGCCTTTAGGACGTGATCACACAGGGCACTGGGAACGACCAACCTGTCCCCCCATAGCAAGCATCCTTTATGGGTGGACAACTAGTCCCGGTGTGTTGTGTAGGCCACGAACTTGGGACCCGCTGTGGCCACGGGCCACCCCTCACCACCCATCCCAGAACTTGGGAGAGGCTTGGGTCCCTGGCTGAGCGGCGATCAATATCCCTGCCCTGAAGGGGAGCCTCTGGGAGGTCCTTGACTTGCAGGACATGGTGCACTGGCACCGGGTCAGCTTAGACTGATGGCAGGGGTAGGTGGCTAAAGGTGTCGGCATGACCCATAGCCTTCCTGGGGTGGTGCTTGAGGGAGTAATTGTAGCCAGCCAAAAAAATGGACCGCCGGAGGACATGGTTAGAGGACATAGAACATAAGAGAAGCCAATGTTGGATCAGGCCAATGGCCCATCTAGTCCAACACTCTGTCACACAGTGGCCAAAAATACCAGGTGCCATCAGGAGGTCCGCCAGTGGGGCCAGGACACTAGAAGCCCTCCTACTGTTGCCCCCCCAAGCACCAAGAATACAGTGCATCACCTGCCCCAGCCTGTAAGTTCCTATCTATATCTTGTGGCTAATAGCCACTGATGGACCTCTGCTCCATATGTTTATCCAGTTCCCTCTTGAAACTGTCCATGCTTCTAGCTGCCACCACCTCCTGTGGTGTCTGACAGTCCACAGCGAAGAGGCCGAGAAGCGGGTGATGGTCCGTGGCGATGGTGAAGGGCCGGCCGTAGATGAAGTCATGGAACTTCTTAATGCTCACCACTATAGCTAGACCCTCGTGGTCAATCTGAGTGTAGTCCCGCTCCACTGCCAACAATGTCCTGGAGTAGTATGCGACGAGCACCTCCTGCCTGTCCGGGAGCCGTTGGGCCAACACAGTGCTGAAGCCATAGGGGGAAGCATCGCAGGCCAGAACCACCAACAAGGATTCATCAAAATGTGCCAGGACTTTATTAGAGATTAGCAATGCTTTGACCCCCTTGAAAGCGGCGGTCTGGTGGGGGCCCCAAGTCCAAAGGGATTGCTTATCCAGGAGGCGATGCAAGGGCTGAGCTACCGCCACCTTGTGAGGAAGGAAGGCGTGGTAGAAGTTCAAAAGGCCCAGGAACGCCTGGAGTTCCGCCTTGGATCGGAGCGGGGGAGCCTCCACGATGGCCTTTATTTTGTCCTGGTCTGGATGGAGGCTGTCTGCGTTGATGGTGAAGCCTAGGAAATCGACAGAGGGAACCCCTAGCAAACACTTTCCCCACTTCACTTTCAGCCTGGCCTCGTTGAAGTGGCAGATAACAGTGCGTAGTCTAGAGGCGAACTCATCCGGTGCAACCGCGGTGATCAGAACATCATCGAAGAATGGTGTGACACCCGGGATCCCTTTCAAAAGAGAGTCCATCATATGTTAAAATAGCCCCGGGGCCACGCTTACCCCAAACTGCTGTCTCTTTACTTTAAAAGCCCCCCTATGAGTCACTATAGTTTGTGCAGTGGTGGTCACCTCGTCCACCAGGAGTTGCTGGTATGCCTGGGCTTGATCGAGTTTGCCAAAGATCTTCGCCCCTGCCAAGGTGGCTAGCATGTGGCTAACACCTGGGACCAGATAACCGTGGTCCTGAAGTGCTTTATTTAACGTGCACTTGTAATCCACGCAGATGTGGACATCCCTGTTTGGCTTAACTGGGGTGACTATGGGGGTCTCCCACACTGTGTGGGAAACCGGTTCCAGGACTCCTTGTTCCATGAGCTGGTCCAGTTCCGCATCTATTTTCGGTTTCAGCACGAATGGGGCCTTTCTGGAATGCATGTGGATGGGGCCCACGTGGGGGTCGAGCTGTAGTGACATGGAGGGACCCGTGTAGTGCCCCAGAGTTCCATCAAAAATGGCCAGGAACTCCCTACAGACCACGCCGAAATCCTGAGGGGCACAAAGCTGTATGCCCACGATAGAGATTCCCAAAAGGCTGAACCATGCACAGCCCAATAGACTGACCAGGTTGCCCTCGACCACAATCAAGTCCAAATAATAATCAAATCCCTGGTACTGGACCCGGAAACTCCCCACACCCTGTATAGGAACCCTGTTCCTCTGAAAGTCCATCAGGGTCACAGGAGATGGCCATAGGTGGGGGGCCCCATTCGGACACAGTCTCTTTAAGGTTGCTTCCAAAATGATGGAGCCAGTGGAACTGGAATCCATCTCCATGGAACAAGGGGACCCCTCTATCTTGACTTTATCTGCTTTTTACTTGTGAATACTGTGGGAACACAATCAAAGAAGGAAATTTTTGGACCATAAATTTATTTTATAACCACTGGGCTAATGATTGCACTTTAAAGGTCTTATGTGCATATTTACCCTGTGCCTGGTGATTTTACTTTTGAACAATTTACTTTATGGTCCTTATTGAATCTATATTTTGTATATATTTCTGATTATGTGAATATAATTATTAACCATCTTGCCACATATGTATGACCTCTGAGGAAGGCCTATTTGGCCGAAATGCATAAGGTGAACTTTTTAAGCCCTTGATATTGTTATGTTTTATATACATTGGTTGTAAATGGGCCCCTATATATGTTTTAAAATTTGTTATTATTAATAAATACATGTAGCTCTTTTTATTTTTTATGGGAAAGTTTTAATATTGGCCCTCCTTTTGACTAACCTTTGTTTGGTTCTGGAGTTTATTGTTAGGTTCGTTTTTTTCCCCTTCTTGTTTCTGCGAGGAAGTAGAGCTCTTCATGGGATGCGTCATCCTCATAGTGAGCAGTAGATCTGTGGTCCTGCTGGGGTTGTGACGGCGGGGCCCAGGACCCCCAGGAACAACAGGTCCAGACAATGTGGCCCTTGCAGCCGCAGCTCCAGCATACCACGTCCCTGAAGCGACACGTTTTTCGGTCATGCTGTTCTCCACAGCTAGCACACTCCTGTCAACCGTACTCCTTGGCATTTGTGGCACATGGTGCACGTCCTGAGTTGTGCCTCTGGCCGGCATGCCAGGTCAAGTGTACCTCTTCCTTCTCTCAGTCTATGGGGTCAGTGCTGGTCCGGTGTGCAGTGTTTGATGCGGCGGGGTGCGACCTCTCCCAAGCCATGGCAGTGGCGAGGGCTGATGCGAGGGTGCACTTCTCATCCTCCAGGATCCACCGCCGGAGCTTCTCATCGCTTAGCCCACATATCAGCCTGTCACAGAGGGTCATATCGAGTTGGGCTCCTAAGGTGCACTTTGAGGCGAGCCGGTGGAGCTCAGCCAGATACACCGCGATGGACTCATGCAGTTGCTGTTGCCAGGAGTGGAAAGCCACATGGCGCGCTATCTCCGATGGCCAGGGAATGAAGTGGTCCTGGAGCTTCTTAATGATGTCCTCGAACGTGGACTCAGACAGCTTGGTGGGAGCGAGCAAGTTGCGAGCCAGCTCCACGGTGGCAGGGCTGCAGGAGCCGATGAAGAGGCCCTTCTTCCTTCCTTCATCGGTGACCTCGTAAAACACCAAGATGGACTTGAGTCCCTCAACCCAGGCTTCCCAGTGATGAGGCTTGCTCGAGTCGAACGGAGGGACTAGTCCCACTCCTGGAGCGACTGCCATCGTGCTGCATGGTTGTGGTGGCGAAGCAGCTTGCGCACCTTCAAGAGCAGCGGCAGTTCCTGGTCTTCCTCTGGCACCCCAGCAGCCCAGCCTGCTCAGATCCTATCCTTGTTGCCATTGGTGTGTACTGGGTTCAACACGTAGAAACAACAGATGCTCAGTGATTATCAGCTCATAGTTTAGTGTACACAACACAACAACAATACCAGCCGGAGTGGCCAACTATATGCAGTCCCGGGGGCACGCCCACCAGTCCCGTTGGAAGGTTTGAACTTCCCGCTACAGTTCTGATAGGTGCTAGTTGGAAAGCTCAGGATCCTAGTCCCTATTGTCTAAAGGAACCAAGCTCGGGTTGCATACCACTGGTGCCTAGTGGCGGTCAGCAGACATAACACTCTCTTTTCTATGGGATTCTTGGATGTAGATATAATGGTCTTCTGAGTTAAATTCACCCATTCCCATCCACTTTAGTTCACTGATTCTCATCTCATTTTTTTACCACATCCAGCTTACGTTGATTCATAGATCTTACATTCCAGGTTCCTATGCAGTCTTGTTCTTTGCAGGATCAGACTTTCCTTTTACCATCAGACACATCCACAACTGAGCATCCTTTCGGCTTTGGCCCAGCTGCTTCACTCTTTCTGGGGTTACTAGTATTTTATCCTCTCCTCTTCCCCAGTAGCATATTGGATACCTTCTGACCCGAGGGGCTCATATTCCGGCGTCATATCTTTTAGCCTTTTCTTACTGTCCATGGGGTTTTCTTGGCAAAGATATTGGAGTGGGTTGCCATTTCCTTCTCCAGTGGATCACGTTTTGTCTGAGTTCTCTGCTGTGGCCTGTCTGTCCTGGGTGGCCCTCCCCGGCATAGCCCACAGCCTCATTGAACCACGCAAGCCCCCTCGCCACATCAAGGCAGCAATCCATGAGAAAGTGAAGAGAAAAGTTGTGTCTATTTAGATTCTCTTTTCAAGTGATGTCATTTATTTTCATGCCATTAAAAGCTTCAGCTACCCATTTCCACAAATTAAGCCTCTGTTAAAGGGATGGGACATTTTTCTTCATGTCTGTTGGGAACCCTACTTTTGAAGGAGCCTGAATTCCAGCTAGTTGATTTCCATATCAGGTTTTCTTTGTTTCATGGGTTTTACTGATTTACCTGTGTTTTACTTATGAATATCGGGTCACCTGGAATTAACCTGCCACTTCCTGTCACCTTTGTACACCACTGCTCATCTGGGCAGCAGGAGGAAATTGCTGGGTGAAGTCTGTGTGTGGGATCTGAATCACCTGGCACAATGACATCACTTCCAGCCAAAACGTCTGGTTTTACCATGATGTCCCCCTCAACATCATGATGTCATTCCAGGTTTTTTCCCAGAAGCAACATCAGTGCGCTGGCACCAGCATCTGGTCCTTATCGCCAAAATGTTACCAGGGTTTGCAGGCTGAAGCCTAGAAACCCTAACTGGTATTATTGTTGCTAAGTTCTTGATGGGCTTTTTATATTTGTGTGTTTGGTTTTTACTGCTATTTTTCACTTAGTTATACAGTTCTTAGTACTTGTACACTGATGTACCCTGATGTTCCTGTTTGGTGTTTTTGTGTTGTATTTCTTATATATTTTATATATTCTAAGCTATCCTTAGTAAATGAGCAGGAAATAAAAGAAGCACATTAATATTTTTTAAGACAAATCCAGATTAGTACATTTCCAGTGCTGGAGGATAGATAGATCTAATATATGGCTAGGCAGGGCTCTTTTTGTAGAAAAAGCCCAGCAGGAACTCATTAACATAATAGGCCATACCCAACAGCAAAACCCATTAGCATATCAGGCCACACCCTGACAGCACCGCTCATTAGCACATTAGGCCACACCCCCGTGTTACCAGAAGTGTGGTCATCCAGCCACACTCACCTTTCCCTTCTTATTCTGTTTACCTTGTTTGTTGTCAAAACCCAGGGCTTTTTTGGTAGCAGGAACTCCTTTGCATGTTAGGCCACACACCCCTAATGTAGCAAATCCTAATGAGTTTCTGCCATTGGGTGTGGCCTATTATGCTAATGAGCTCCTGCTGGGCGTGGCCAACTCTGGAGCCAGCCGGAACTCCGTTCCTGTGCGTTCCTGCCCCAAAAGAGCCCTGGCTAGGGGTATTTAAACCTTAATATCAGATTTGTCTGACATTACCTTAAGAACACCTACTGGTTTGAACTGTAGGAGTAAGTTTCTCACCCCTGCTGTTTTTTCATTGATTGCAGATAAGACCTGCTATCACTGATCTGCTTCCAGCACCCCAGTAAATCAAAAGCTCCAGAGTATAATAACTACTGGATAAATACTTAATGAATGAACAAACTGGTTTATTGTCCACTCCAATAACAAATGCTCTTATTCCATCAGCAAAACTGCCATCACTGATTCTACTGTCTACCTTATATCATTTAAAAAGGAAATTCTTTCCTTTGCACTTCCAACAATACCTTTTTTAAAGGCTTTTACTGATTCATTGTGATTCAAAGTAGCTTGACTACAATATATTGTATTGGAAAAGCTACTCAAAGGCACTGGATGGAATGGATTATATTAAATCAGCAGCCTGAAAATTCATTACACTTTTACATGTGACCTTTTGTTCTTAAATCATAATATGTCACAATGCATTATTAATCCAGACATACTCCTCTTTAAAAGGTTGACGCTGCCAGGGTATTGCTGAATTCAGCAAACTTTAGGAGTGAGAGCACTCCTCTTAAGGAGCAAGAGAACGACAAAATGATTAGAATGTTCAATCACGCATTACCATAAGCATTTTCCGTGAAAGAAAATAATGTGTTGAACATTTTTGTCCACTTCCTATCAACCATCTAATTGGAAGTGTTTGCCATTTGATAAAAAGTTTTAAAGACCCCTTCCTCCCAGCCATTGAAAAGAGTTATTGATTTCATTTTTAACCTTTCATTACCCCTGCTAATATATGCTTAGCTTAAAAAAATATTTTACAAGAATGTTAAGATTGTTTCACACAATGTGTTAAAAATGAGCAAGGCAAGCAACAGTGAGTATTGAGGCCTCCAGTCACATTAACCTTCAGTTTTGCACCTATTAATAATAGCGACTGCCATTTGCTGAGTGCATACATTAAATTACCTCATGCTGACAATAGATCACACAGATGTCCATCATAGGGCCTTCAAGGCATTTTTAGAAAGAGTTGCAAAAGAGAACAGCACTGCCAGCACTTGAACAGGATTTGTATCTGAAGAGCTTCAAAATAACTAGGAACACTATGATAATAAGAAAATGATTTTATATGTCAGAATATTAACAGTATGTTATTCAAACATACCATCCATGTAATGTATTGGAGTTATATTAGGTGCATCTTTTACTGTAAAAGAATACTGGCTCATATATTTAATTCTGAAACGGGCCATAGAAGTGTGGATCACAAAATGGAACAAGGGAAAGATAATGGGAATTTCTCTGCAAACCTGAAGGAAGTCTCAAGTTCTCAGAAAAATCTGAAATCTAAAAAAAAACCAACCCAAATAAATAAGATGATTAAAACTCCCCCAAATAATAGAAACAATTACTGTAACTTTAAGAAAAAAATGGCCACTGATCTCTCAGTCATCATTTAAGGATTGCTATGCTACCACAACAATATTGCTGAGCTTTCCAAACCTTGGTTTTTGTAAATCAGAGTCATGAATCATGGGTGCACTTGGAGTTCAAAACAGTCATTGAAAGCGTCTTGTCCCCTTTTGCTGTCATGAGGAAGACTCGAGTGTGGAACACCGGCAACTCAATTGTGTAAGTAGTGTGACTAGGTCATGAACATTCACTGTGGTGTCTCTCACTTTGTGGAATGGCCTGCCTGATCTGCCTTGAGTCTCAGTGAGAAAGGTGTACTATAAATTAACTAACTAAATAAAATGTGTACATTACATATAAACTGGATTCTGTATTATGCTAGGAAACATTAAAGTTTCAAGATAATCATTAATAAACAAACCACTAGAGATTTTGGCATTTTCATTTTGAGATTTGGGATCTGACTAGATTTATTTGTCTGAGGAATGAAGTTTTGGGGAATGTAGTTTCTACTAGGATGGGTCCTAAGTTGTTTTGAATTAATTATCAGAAGGAATTCATATATATTTAGCTAACATTTTTAACCTGTAAATCTCAGCACAGAGACTAACAGATAGAAGAATTTTCCTAACTCCATAGGAGAGGCCCATAGCCAGGATTTTGTGGCTTGTGGGGCAATTTTTTTTTTTCTGGTGGAGCTGAAATTCTCAGTGCAGATCTCTAAATTGCAAGCTGTCAACCACTTTATATGACAGTTCTCAGCTGCTGCAAGTTAATCACTTCTGCCAGCCTAAGCAACAGTTCTGATAACAAGCTGGCAGGTTGGAGTGATGACTTCTATAGTCAAGAAAGCTAACACTTAGCCAGGAATACTCCCTTAAAGGAGACCAGTTTCTTGACACAGATTCAAGTCCTAGGGGTCACTTACTCCAACCACTTTGCTCAGAGTGGGAATTTGTAAACTACAGCACCCCACTCTGTTTAAAGGAGTGCATGCCTTTAAAATTGTTTAAAAATGATTGAAAAAAGCTTTTACAGGAGAAAGTCTTATGGGGCTGTGCCTTTAAGAAAGGGGTGGAGCCCCCAAAAGCCCCACTGTAGCTATGGGCCTGCCATAGGATCTTCCTCCTCTTTCCCAAAAAAATTCCCTTAGAATCTCATACCAATCTCAGATTTTTGGAGGGGGGAACGCAAAGTATAGTGGCAATTGTGTGATTAAAGTAGCAGAGGACAGTTGGGATAATCATGGTTAAAGAATAAATGGATCTGTTATAAATCTGACTGTAAATCACATTAGTAGAATTAAGGTTTTCAACAAAGTATTAAAAGGAAGAAGGATATTCCCACTAATTTTGGGGGTGAATCCCTGAAGAATGAAATGTGGCCGATCAATTCTTACTCAAATATTTACATACTGTCACGGCAGGACCAGGGGGCATGACGCAAGCAAGCAAAAGTCCAGGAGCAGTCCGAGGTCAAGCCGAGCAAATCAGGCAGCAAGGTTCAAACAGGTTTAAATCACAGTCCAAAAGCAGGGTCAGACATACCAGAGTTTCAAGTCCATAAATCACAACGATACCAGACAAGGTCAACGAAGGCGAGGGTCAAAAGCCGAGGATCAAGCCGATAAGAATTCCACAAGGTCTGGAGCAGAGATACAAGGATTCAGGTCCTGACAAACGACGTTTGCCAGCACAAATGACTGCCGGCAGCAGGCATGACATCAGCAGGGGCAGACATGACACATATCAGTTAGCATTTTTGGTGGTGGAAGGAGATTCCTGTTATGGCAGCATATATATTTCCTGTAGCATTTGGTAAGCACACTGACTTGAAGCATCTAATATGCCCACTCTGTGAACTGCTTAGGATAGCTAGTAAGCCCCATGCAGGTATAATTGGCCTATTTCAAGATATAGTGTATCTGGAGACATCTAATAACATGCTGCCACATGGAGATGGACTAAGGAGTACGCTGGGGAAGGAGCAGGATTTAGTTGGCATCCTGAACCCCTCAGCCTACATCCATATGCCCCAATAGTATACATGAAACATAAATTTTATGGCTATGAAGGATTCTGTGTTCATGTAGACAGCTGCTATGGATAACCTATTTTCAGGCAGATTCTGTAATATCTTTAATTTGCCCTTTGCTTTCATCATTTTCAAGGAAATAATGATAGAAATTATACAAATAATAGGCAGTATTATATGGTATAAGCAATTAGATTGCAATTTTTTATTATTCCTATTGTTACCGTCTGTGGATTTATAATATGAAATGCAAATGCAATTAATGAGAAGAACAAAGGCAACAGTGGGAAGGCCATTAAAGAGAGGGGGAAATTGAAAGGGCAACAGTTGTGTATAGTGATAAACTGGAGCCCGTTTTGCCACAGTAGGCAACCAAGCTCGGTTCAGACAAAGAAAGGAAACCCTTTGCAGGCCTTTGTGAGGAACTCATTGGGGCCAGTACTGAGTCTAGGGTTGCCAGCTCCAGGTAGGGAGATTCCTGGAGATTTTCTGGAAGAGTCTATAGAAGCCAGGGTTTGGGGAGGGGAGAGGCCTCAGCTGAACAGAATGCCATACAGCCCCCCTTCTAGAATAGTTATTTTCTCCGGGGGGGGGGTCTGTTGTCTGGAGTTCAGTTGTGATAACTGGTGATCCTCAGGCTCCACCTAGAGGTTGGCTGCATAGTGGTCAGTGCTTCAGAGCAGGGTCTGCTAGATCCAGGTTCTTGCTGTTAGAGGCTGAGTGGGTGATTTTGGACTGGTCACAGACTTTCAGCCTAAACTACCTCACAGGGTTGTTGTGCAAGTCAAAAGTGGGAGAGGAGAATGATGAATGCTGCTTTGGTCCCCATTGCAGAGAAAGACTACTTTTCTTCCCAGGGAACCACTGTTGCCAATCTCCAGGTGAGAGCTGGAGATCACTCAGAATTACAACTGCTCTCCAGATGGCAGAGATCAGTTCCCCTGGAGAAAATGGTGGATTCTGTGGCAGTCAGGGCTTCAGAGCACGGAAAATGCTGGACTCTGGCAGCCAGGGATTCAGAGCATGGGAGAGGATGCCGGTGTGTGTGTGGGGGAATGGTAAGCTGAAGAGAAGGGGGAAATAAAGGTAGGTTGATGATTGGCTGGGAAGGAGATAGGGTTGCCAACTCCAGGTGGAAAATTCCTGGAGATTTAAGGGATGGAACCTGGAGAGGGTGAAGTGTGAGGAGGGGTGGGACCTTGGAAAGGTACAATACCATAGACTCCACCCTCCCAACCAGCCATTCCCTTCTGGGGAACCACTGTTCCCAATCTCAGGAGAGGGGTGGAAATCACTCAGAATTACAACTGATCTCCAGGAGGGAGGGGGGAAGAGATGCAAAGCTGAAATCAGAGGGGCAGATAACGGCAGGTTGATGCTTGGCTGGGAAGGAGATAGGGTTGCCAACTCCAGGTTGGGAAATTCATGGAGATTTGGGGGGTGGAAGCTGGAGAGGGTGAGGTTTGAGGAGGGGTGGGACCTCAGACAGGTACAATGCCATAGACTCCACCCTCCAAACCAGCCATTTCCTCCTGAGTAACAGTTGTTGCCAATATCCAAGTGAGGACTGGAGATCACTGAAAATTACAACTGCTCTTCAAATAGCAGAGATCAGTTCCTCTGGAGAAAATGGTGGACTCTGTGTTATTATACCCTGCTGAGGTCGCCACGGCACATTGACGCTGAGTGCCCAAGGTCTTTGCACTCCCCAAGAGCCTCTTTCTAGAGCTCGTTGTATTTATTTCCACAATGGGCCTTATTTCTAGTATATAAAATAGTGAAAGAAATAACAGGACTAAAAATACCATTTGTACCAGTAACATGTTTATTAAATATATTTCCAGAACAATGTAGGAAGGAAAATTTATATATAATAATGTATATCTTAACAGCGGCAAGAATAATGTTAGCAAAATGTTGGAAATCAGATATAATACCCTCAATAGAGGAACTGATAGAAAAACTGTTGTAGTTGGCTGAAATGTATAGGTTAAGTTTAATATTACAAGGGAAAGACCAGGACCTGTATGAGAAAAGATGGAATAAAATGTAAGTATGTTTGAATAATAGGATGTGAAAAAATGACTCACCAGAATGTAACTGTAAATCTGCTAAAGGCTGTTTAAAATGTTGGAAAATTATAAATAAGATAATAATAATAAAAAAAGGAAATCTCCCTGCTCAAAGGAACTGCATTGGAAAGTACAGTGGTTTCCATTGTCCAAAATTACATGCAGATCAGTTTCATTAACAGTGAAGTGAAGACGACAGCCTACAAAAATAGCTTCTGAACCAGTTAAATATCCAAAGCATCTCTGTTAATTCAAATTAATAAATCTGCCATGATTATAAAGAAAAAATTGGGTCTAATGCAGTAAGGGTTGCCAGTCTCCAAGTGGGGCCTGGAAATCTCCTGCTTTTACACCTGATCTCCAGCTGTCAGAGATCAGTTCCCCTGGATAAAATGGCTGCTTTGGTGGATTCTATGGCACTGTACCATGCTGAGGCCCCTCCCCTCTCCAAACCCCACACTCTCCTGGATCCACCCCCAAAGTCTCCAGGTATCTTCCTGGCAACCCTAGATGCAGTACATTTAACTAAGCAATCATCTAAGAAGAACTACCCAAATCAATCTTGTTCTAACAGAACACACTGAAAGTAAACTCTTCCTGTTTCTGCCAAGCATATAGTAGAGTACTATCCAATGTCATGTGACACAGTTGCCTGGATAAGCACAACAAATATTTTCTAGACACTGATGCTAACTCACTTATTCACTTGACCATTACTGCCATGAAGCCCATTTCCTTTGGCTACATCCTGTATATTCTGCTTCTCTGTTCAGCTTCTGCATATTGGGTCATAGGTCCATTCATTCTTTCTGCATTCAAGCTAGGTTCCTTGAAGCTACGAGATAGATTCCTCAGCATGGCCTTTCAGAGAAGGTTCAGAGAGCACATTCATTGACCATTTTAGGATGGTGCAAAAGGCAGTTTTTCGAAAGCTTTTGGTGATTGAGGACCACACTGAGATTTAACTAATTTACCACTGGCTGGATATATTCATATTCATGTTTATGATTAATGGTTTGTTTATTCAATGTTGATGATTTTTGTTTTTTCTCATATTTTCCTGCTACATTGTTGCAGCTTCTGAACCAGTTAAATATCCAAAGCATCTCTGTTAATTCAAATTAATAAATCTGCCATGATTATAAAGAAAAAAGACATTTTGTTGTGTCTTTAAAGAAAGGCAGGATATCAACAGTATCATGAAACAAATAAATAGTGTCACTTACTAGCACAGTACGGCTGCAAGGAGTGGGCAGGGAAACAGGGGTATGGGCAGGCAAAAGAGAGAACTGTTTTGGCCTTCCCAATGGACAAAAAAACCCCTAACCTTGGTGGAAGTGGATCACTGAAAGTTGCAGAAATCCCTCCTAGCATCCAACTGTCCCTTTGGGGCTTGAATATGGTTGCTGTTTACCAGATTCTGGGGACCACCTAGAAATGCTCCCTATTCCTCAGCTTTGCTCCATGGAATGGAGGAAGGGGAATGTAG
>NW_015168048.1:1375492-1392707 GCF_001447785.1 Gekko japonicus
AAACCACAATGATGTGAAAAATCCTAGAGTGTCTGATGTCACTTCCTGTTCTGCTGCAGAAGTCTTTGGCCTTCCGCCATGCTCCTGGTGATGGACAGGAGCAGGGATATGAGGATGATTGCTACTTTTGCTGGGATTTATAAAACAGGAATATTGTCTAAACAGTGCTTGTTTCAATATGGCCTTACTAGCCCTGTTCACAGTGAATGCATGTACAATCCACTTACATTGTATATGTGCACTGAGTAATGCTTATGTTATCAACAAAAAAGTTCAACATGTGATTGAAACCACACATTTATCCAGGTTCTGGCCCCTAGTTTTGTTTGCATAGTGAGCACACAATGGCTTTTTCTTAGAAACAGATGTATATATGCAGGACGTATATATGCTATCTGTAATATATGAGCTAGTATGCAAATCGGGTTTTGATACCTTTTGGGGGCTTTTGGTATCTCTAGACTCAATTTTCAATTAAACTAAGTTTTAAAACAACCTAGCCAACTCCTAGGCAGCATCTTTTATTGGGATGAAGCTAGTTTAACATCAAAAAATATTGCCTTATATTCTGCCTTGTTAATTACTTAGAAAGACAATATTTGGCATGTTAAACTAGTTTTTGTGGGAAAGGAGGTGGTATTTATTTCAGGCAATCAGTGGCTCAACATAATTGGCTTTAATTTTAATTAGCTAATTATGTTGTTTAGCTATGATCAGAGTATTTGAGAAAGCAAAGGAATACAAAATAGGAAAAATTTAATTAACTTGCTCTGATATGCAACGTCTATTCTTTTTAGCTACTAAATAATAAGATGAATGCACTTGTTGATTGTTCCATTCACTCCTTAAGCAAATATCTGTGAACTGTTAAGCAACAATCCTGAAAGCAAAAGAATATATATAAAACTCTGTTCAATGTGTTAATTACTTTATTATGTCCATTGGTAAGCTCTTCATGCAAATGATTATCTAACCGAATCTGCTCTTCTCATGGTGTAATTTTTGTTCGTTTATTTAAAAAGGGAGACTGGACTTCTGAAGAAAAGACAAATTCCCATTATTTGTTTTCAGTATCATTTTATTCCTTTGTTCAATTTGTGGGGCAATCTTTTTTCTTGTGGGGCACCTGTTATGCTTATAATTATACTTAGAAATAATAACCGGAGATTTTGGGAATGGAGCCTGAGGAAAATGGGGTTCAGGGAGGAGAGGGACGTCAATGGGATATAATGCCATAGAGTCCACCTGGAGATCAGGTGAAATGCCAGGGGATCTACAGCCACCACTTGGAGATTGGCAACCCTAGGAGAGGAGATTGGCTTCCTCCACCATTACCAAACCCCCCACCCCCCTGCCATGGAAAGATATGGGAGAGAGAGAGATTGGCTTCCCCACCACCATCACCATGCCTTCTCTCTCTCTCTCTTTCCTTACCCAGCCTCCCCCCAGCAGTGGGGAGGCTGGGGGAAGGAAAGGAAAGCTGCCCTGGTCAGTTTCACTCCCTGGGGAACAGCTGTTAGGTTTAACAGAGGATCTGAAAGGAGTGAAACTGGCCAAAAGCAGCAGGGCAGCTTTCCTTTCCTTTCCCAGCTTCTATCTTAAATAGACACAAAGGAAAAAAGAGAGAGTAGCAGAGGTCATTTTGGGGGGGAACGCGGGGATCGCAGTTCTCCCGAGTGAGGTACGGGGGCGGGGCACATGACAAAGCCCCGCCCCCTGCTTTCGGCCGCCCCACTTCCGGCCCTCATTCAGCCAGGAGGAGGCAGGAGAAGAGGGAGGGTAAGTTGCTTCCTCCCTGCCTCTCCCCACCCCTGCCTGCCTGGGGCCAGGGAGGGCCTTCGCGGGGCTTCCTTGCACTCCCGCCGGCCTTGCCCGCCGGCCGGGACCATTGGGGGCGCGGTGTGTGGCCTTATGACACACTTCCGGTGATGTCAGGGGGTGTGGCATATGCTAATGAGTTATGCTAATGAGTTCCCCTAGCTATTTTTCTATGAAACGATGCCGGGGAAAGAAAAGAAAGCTGCCCTGCCAGCTGATCTGGGGGACTGAAACTGACCAGAAGTGGCAGGGCAGCTTCCCTTTCTTTCCCTGGCCTTGCTGACACTGCAGGGCTTTGCACACTGGGACGGGGTGTCTGTCATGATCAAATAGTGGAGCCTGGCTCCTGGGTGGTAGAGCTCTGCCCCCAAATGCCCCAACATGGCTACAGGCCTGTCCTCAAAGCTCCAGCCTCCCCCTTTGCCTTTCTTCTCCCAGCCTTAAAGCTCACTGGCTGGTCAGCGGACTTTTGGCCTATTTATCTATTTGATTTATATACCGGCCACCCCATGGACGGGCTCAGGGAGGTTTACAACAAGCTTAATACCCGTTTGCCTCCCACCCTCGTCCCGTGGACATATCTCACTCCTTAAATTCGCTGCCATGACTCACTGAATCATCAGTGCCTTTTTAGATCTCCGTATTTGGAGATGGAATCCCCAGTCTTTGGGGGATCCCTGGAAAGTTGGCAAGCCAAGGGTCTGGCCTTTCCTTGCCTCCTTGGGCTACCCTCTCCCTTTGTTATTGTGCAGAGCAGGGGAGACTATGTGGTCAGAGTACAACACAGATTATTAGCCCAAATAAAATAATTTATCTAACTATTTACACAGTTATGGGGCGCGCACACTAACTGTAGGAGTAAGTACGCACTATGAAGCAACACAGCATAAACCCACAGGGGTTAAACGCCATCCTCTTTCCCTGCACACTGGCCTCTGGCTCTCTCCTCTAGCCTCTCTCTCTCTGGCCCAAGAGAGCATGGAAACTGCCATTCATTCCCCAGTCCAGCCGACTGTGGAGTGGCTGAATTTCTGCTGCCTCCCAGGGTTCCCCCATGTCTCTGGCTTGTGGCCTGGACAGCCTGGTCAGAAAATGGAAAGCTGAAGAGAGAGGGGAAAATAAAGGTAGGTTGATGATTGGCTGGGAAGGAGATAGGGTTGCCAACTCCAGGTTGGGGAATTTCTGGAGGTTTGATGGGTGGAGCCTGGAGAGGGTGAGGTTTGAGGAGGGGTAGGAGTACTCTTGAGTGGCGGCTGATGGGCCAATAGCTGAGGGAGGACATTGCACAGCCAATGGGAGCGCATGGAATGTTGCCACTTTTAAACAGCTTTATACCAACAACCACTGAGGGAAATGTTAAGTCCCACACAGGAGGCAAGCAGGAGAAGTATCTTCATCAAAGAGACAAAGCCATTTGCCTGGAACTCTGACAGGGCAGAGTGGAAGGGGGAGTGGGTGGGGAAGAGCAGCACACCCGGCCAATGGCACGCCAGTAGTCTTGACTGGCAGCCGGCGGGCCAATGGCTGAGGGAGCGCATGCAATCTTGTCACCCCATAGGCCAGAAGCCACCACCATCCGGCAATTATATATTATGGTTTTGCACCAATACTTTTGCATTTTTTCACATCTCCACCTCATGTGAAAATACGTGCCAACATTTTTTTAACATTTCCAACAATTTCTATTGCCGTTCACAAAACATGTTGCTATTTTATCTGGTGTCCAGTGCCACCTATGGAACATTTTAAATATATTTTCTTTATATGGTATGCTGATATCCAAATTTTTGTCCATCGGTCTATGTCTATATTATGCTCTAGATTTTTCATCCATGCTATCATGGTTGTTTTAACTGTTTCATCTTATAAATAATCAGTTAGTAGAAAGTTATATAGCTTTTGGATTAGTTTGTTATTTGATGAGAGCCATATCTTGTCTAAGTTATTATTGCTACTGTAAAATCCTACTTTCTTATCCTTGTTGATTCTTGTCTTTAATTGTATATTTTCCCACTAAGTGAGCCTAATATTCTGCATGGCTAGTTCTTCTTCTCTTTTTTAATTGTCATTTTTATCTAAAAGTCTTTCATATCTCACTCTCTTGTTTTTGTTATATAATGTGGGTTTTATAAGTACCTCTAAAGGGAATACCCATTTTGGGATTTTGTTATAGAAATTACTTTTTGTTTCTTTCCATATTTTCATCAATGCGCCTCTTATTGTATATTGCTTAAAGCTTATGATAATTTCTTCTTCTTCATACCACATGTATGTATGCCATCCTGTAGGTAAATTAAATCCTAAATTTAAGGTCCTGGTATTTTCTAGCGCTAGACATTCCTTCATCCAACTTAGTGCAGCTGATTTATAATACAAATTCCAGTTTGGAAAACCAAAACCGTCTCTCTCTTTTTTATCCTGCGTTACTTTTCTTTTAATCCTAGGTTTCTTGTTGTCCCAGATGAATTGACTACAAATTTTATCCAGTTCATGAAAACACTTTGTATTTCTTAATATTGGGATGTTCTGCGCCAAAAAGAGAAATTGAGGAAGAATTTACTATTTACTATAGCTATTTTCCCCATAAATGATATTTTTCAATCCTTCCATTTTTTTAAAGTCCCTTTTAATTTCTAATAGCAATTTATTATAATTATCTTAGGTTAGTGTGCTATTTCTATTAGTAATTGTAATTCCTAAATATTTGACCTTTTTTACTATTTACATGTTATATGCCGTCTGAATTTGATTCATTTGTTGTTCTGTACAGTTCTTTGTTAATATGTTTAATTAATTTTAAGTCCTGCTGCTTTACTGTAGTCTTGGATTATCCTCATAAAATGCTTCATAGATCTTATTGTGACTTCTAATATAATCACCAAATCATCTGCGAACACTTGGAGCTTGAATTCCTCTCCCTTTATCTTGAGTTCTTTAATTTGGTCACACTCTCTTATTTGGTCATTTAGTGTTTCCAATGCAAATATAAACAAATATAAACAAAAGTTGAGATAATGGACAACCTTGTCTTGTACCCTTTTGTATTTGAATCTCTTGTGTGATATCTCCGTTTATTATTATTTTCACTACTTGTGTTTTATAAATCACCTTTATTGTTGATAAAAAGTTTGCTCCACATTACCAAGCTTCTAACTTTTGTATCAAGAATTCCCAATTTATATTATCAAATGCTTTTTCAGCATCTAAAAATATTAATGCCATTAATTTATCTGAATGCACTTCATAATATTCTAGCACATTAATTATCGTTCTGATATCGTTACCTGCATTAACACTTTCTTCATTCTTGTAGCAATTATTGTGGCAAATATTTTAGTTGAGATAATGGACAACCTTGTCTTGTACCCTTTTGTATTTGAATCTCTTGTGTGATATCTCCGTTTATTATTATTTTCACTACTTGTGTTTTATAAATCACCTTTATTGTTGATAAAAAGTTTGCTCCACATTACCAAGCTTCTAACTTTTGTATCAAGAATTCCCAGTTTATATTATCAAATGCTTTTTCAGCATCTAAAAATATTAATGCCATTAATTTATCTGAATGCACTTCATAATATTCTAGCACATTAATTATCGTTCTGATATCGTTACCTGCATTAACACTTTCTTCATTCTTGTAGCAATTATTGTGGCAAATATTTTATAGTCTGTGTTTAATAAGGATGTCATTCTAAAATTTTAAATTTCCTTATCCATATTTGGTTTAGGGATCAATGTTATTAACGCTTGATTCCATGAGTCTGGAAGTTTTTCAGTTTTTGATATGTTTTGAAAAAGCTCTTTTGCTGGTAATAAAATCTGTTCTTCATATCTTTGATATATTTCAACTGGTATTCCATCTGGTCCTGGAGTTTTATTTTTCTTCTGTTTCTTTATTGCTTCTGTGATTTTACATACTGTAATTGGTTCATTTAAAATTAATATTTGATCATCTTTAAATGTTCTCATATTTTTACTATTAATATATTATTTTATTAAATCTTTCTCTTGTTCATTTTGTTGATATAGTTTCTTATAAAAAATTTCCACTATTTTCTTCATCTCCGTTAAATTATGTTTTTCTTCCCCTATTTCATTTATGAGTGTTTTAATTGTCTTTCCCCCCTTATCTTTTCTTAATGTATACGCCAACCATCTTGTTGGTTTATTTGCATTCTCAAAGTTATAATGTTTGGCGTATTCTATGTTTTGGCTATTTCTTGCATCAGTATGATGTTTATTTGATGCTGCAGCATTCTTAAATTTGTCTTTATTTTTTCAAAGTTGGTGTTTCTCTTTTTTAGCTTATCCTCTTCTGTCTGTATTAAGTTCACTATTTTTTCATATTGCTGGGTTTTTTGTTTCTTTTTCTATGCATTTTGATTAATAAACCAGCCCCTTAAAAATGCCTTAAATGTTTCCCAGACTATTTGTATAGATATTTCAGGTTGTATGTTTCATTTGAAAAACTCTTTAATTTCTTCTGTTTTTTTCTTAACATTTTTGTCTCTTAATAAGTCTTTATTCATCTTCCATCTCGTCCTTCGTGGTATTTCTCGAAGTGTTAGCATTAATGGGCTGTGATCTGTGAATGTATTTGGTAAAATGTCTACATCTATTATTTCTGTTACTAATGTCGTTGTGATCCATACCATATCAATTCTAGACCAGGAATTATGCCTGGCTGAGTAAAATGTGTACTCTTTCTTTTCCATATTTCTTATTTTCCATGCATCAACCATGCTACTACTACTCTTCTACAAACTTAAAGAAATTTCTTAGTAAAATATTTTCCGATCTTTTCTTTTTCACTTGTGATTTGCTGTCTTTCCCCCCATCTAATACTGCATTATAATCCCCTATTATCTATATTTCCATCTGGTTATGTATTGTTACCACATATCTTAGTATTTTAAAGAATTTTTCTTGGCTTTGGTTTGGCGCATATATATTCATTATTACTGTTTTCTTATTTTGTCTTATTTGGGGGTTGCCAGGTGGATGGGAAAAGGATACTGGAGAAAATGAGGTGCCCTCTGCAAGTCATTGGGGGTTCTCCACCACACAACCTCCTGCACTGTGCAACTGGTTTTACTGAGTAGGGGCTGCCAAGGAAATGAAGGAGGGAAAGTTGAAGACGGGGCAGGGGCAGATAAAGGTAGATTGGTTGATAGGTGGGAAGGAGATAAGGAATCAGAAATGGGGGAGAGGTTATGGGTTTTTTCATGGACAGAAATAGGAAATAGTAAGGCAGGGGAAAATGGGATCCCCCCGTGTTCTTTTGGGTTCCCCATTTATTTATTTATTTAGATTTATACCCTGCCCTCCCCACCAAGGCAGGCTCAGAGTGGCTTACATTAAGAATTAAAAACAGTTTAAAACAAGTTAAAATTACAGACCATTTATAAGGTGCAGGTATCCAATGGTTGTAAGACTATTGACCAGGCCCCATAGTATATTGAATACAGGCATGGCACACATGGCCATGATGGATTCCAGGGGAAAGGCTCTTGAATCTATGTTAAATTACTAAATGTGGCTCTTGAGTCGAATGCCTGGTGGAAGAGCTCTGCAGAGCTCTGATATCCTTGGGGAGCTCATTCCACCAGTGCAGAAAAGCCCTAGCCCTGGTCTTAGCCAGTCTGGAGTCTTTAGGGCTGGGGAGAACCAGGAAATTTCATGATCCTGAATGCAGTGCTCTCTGGGGAACATGTGGGGAAAGGCGGTCCCTCAGGTATGCTGGTCCCTGACCATGAAAGGCTTTATAGGTAAGAACCAGCACCTTGAAGCAAATTTGGTATGCTATAGGCAGCCAGTGTAGTGCATTCAGTGCAAGCTAGATGTTTTCTCACAAGGAAAGACCTAACAACAGCCTGGCTGCTGCATTCTGCACCAGTTGCAGCTTCTAGATTTGGACAAGGGCAGCCTCATGTAGAGAGCATTGCAGTAGTCTTATCTCAATGTGACCATTGAGTGGATCATTGTTGCCAAGCCACTGCGTTCGAGGAAGGGAACCAACTGCCTAATCAGCCAAAGATGGTAAACGACTGACTTAGCAGTGGCTGCTAGCTGGGCCTCCATCATTAAAGAGGCATCCAAGAGCAATTCCAAACTCCTAACCTCTGATGATGGCACCAATGGTGCCCCGTCAAAAGTCGGGAGTGAGATCTCTAACCCTGGGCCACTGCAACTTCGGTACAGAACCTCTGTCATCATCAGATTCAATTTCAGTTGGCTCAGGCTAAGCCATCCAGCCATGGCTTGTAACACCAGGTCCAGATCTAGTATTCTGCCATCTTCTGACACATATATAACTTCAGGACAAAGGTGTTCTTTTACGTAGATTGCTACACCTCTTTTGTTTTGAGTATCTGATGAGGTAAATAATGTGCCTAGTTTTCTATTTTCTAAATATTTCTCATCCTTTTTCTTAATGTGTGTTTCCTGTAGACACATAACTTCTAATTGCAATTTGGCTAATTGATGAAATGTTCTTCATCTTTTTGCTGGGCTGTTTACTCCATTAATATGAACTGAGAATATTTTAAATTGTTTTGTCTTCTCCATCCTAATTTTTCTTTCCTTTTGCCTGTTCTTTAGCTCAGTATTGCTATCTTGTCAGTATTTGTGATGGTGTGAAGTTGGACCTTTACCCTCTCTTAGATCTCCCCCCCTTTCTGCATTTTTTGTTCTGTTGTCTTCCTCTTTTCCGCTTTCCTCATCATTCTGCCACCCTAGGTTTTCCCCATATCTATCTAGGAAGTCTTCTACGTTAAAGATCGAGTCAATTCTCTGCCTTCTTCCTTCATAATTAAATAGAATACCTTCCGGTACAAGCCATCTGTAAAAAATATCATTTTCTCTCAGTAATCTTGTTAGCATTGTGTAATTCTGTCTTTTCTCCCTAATTCTCCATGGGACTTCTTTTAGAAATTTAACTTCTAAATCTTTGCCGCATTTGCTTCCTAAAGAATTTTATCTCTCATCTGCCTTCTTGTAAACTAACAAACGGCCCTGCAAGGCCAACTATATACACACCCACCCAGCACACACCCAGTCCCATTGGAGGGTTTGAATATCCTGCCAAAGTGGCTATTGGTGAATGCTGGGGGAACTAGGATCCTAGGCTTCTATTGTCTAGAGGAGCCAAGCTCCTTACTGTAGCCGCGGACCCCTGGTGGCAGCCCATGTACAGAACACTCCTCCCCTCATAGTTCTGACCCTACCTATGTAATATAGTCCTGCAAATAGGTGGGGGGCTGGTGGTCTCTGAGGGAATGTTGTGGGGTTGGTACTGGGTCACTAGCAACGGGTTTCGGTTAATGGGCTGTGACCTTTGGCTGGGGCGCCTGTTGCGGTGGCTGGAGTGCTTCTGGCTCTGTTGGTTCTGGTGGTGATTGACTCGGCGTGGCCTCCTCAATGATCTCCAGCCACTTTGAGTAGGAGTGAACCATCACTAAGAATAACAGTCCCTGGAATGTTCTGGCAAAATCAATGTGAAGCCGGGACCATGGTTGGCGGGTTGACTCCCAAGGCTGTGTGGGCACGCTTGGCAGGTTGGGTCATACTTCTTGGCAAGGTTGGAACTGCCGGACCCACGACTCAATCTTGGTGTCGATTCCCGGCGACCACACATAGCTCCGGGCCAGTGCCTTAATACGTACAATGCCCAGATGTGCCTCGTGGAGCACCATGAGGACACGTTGATGCAGGGCTTCGGGGACCATGACCCGGTCCCCCCACAGAAGACACCCTTTGAGAGCTGACAGTTCATCTTTCTGGGTGCTGAAAGCCACAAACCCGGGCCCTGAGATCATGGGCCAACCCCTCACCACCCAGCACAAGACCTGGGAGAGGACGGGGTCGCGGGCTGAACATGCAGCAACATTGGCAGCTTGCAGAGGAGGCTCTGGAACACCTTCAAGGAGCAGAACCCCAGGCGCAGGGGCAGGATCGGTGTCTGTGGTGAAAAGCGGCAGCCGGCTCAGGGCATTGGCATTTCCCATCGCCTTGCCCAGGCGGTGTTCCAGGCAGTACTGGTAGCCAGCCAGGAAAAGGGACCATCTAAGGATGCGGGGTGACAGAACATGAGGCATTTGTTTATCTGCTGTGAAGAGGCCGAGGAGGGGTTGTGGTCCGTAGCAATCGTGAAGGGGCGCCCGTAAATGAAGTTATGAAACTTCTTGACCCCGGCCACGATTGCCCAGCCCTCCCTGTCTATTTGTGCATAATTGTGCTTGGCAGCCATCAAGATCCTGGAGTAATAGGCCACGGGAACCTTGCAGCCATCAGGGAGGATGTGGCCCAGGACAGTGCCAACGCCATAGGGGGAGGCGTCACACGCAAGGACCACCGGCAATGATTCATCAAAATGTGCCATGTCATTGTTCAAAATCAATAGTGCCTTGACCCCCCCTGAACGCTGCCACTTCACGGGGCCCCAGGACCAAGGAGCTGACTTGTCTAGGAGGCAGTGCAGCAGCTTTGCTGCTGTGGCCTTGTGCAGCAGAAAGGCGTGATAAACATTTATTAGTCCCAGAAACGCCTGTAGCTCAGCCTTACAAGTGGGAGTGGGGGCCTCTACGATGGCCTTCACCTTGTCCTTAGCTGGAACTCCAGAAAGTCCACTGCCGGAACCCCAAGGAGACATTTCTCCCTTTTCACTTTAAGGCTCACTGAGTCGAAACGTTGCAGGATGGCGTGGAGGCAGGAGGCGAAGTCATCTGGGGTCGCCGCAGCGATGAAGACGTCATCAAAAAACAGCATCGCTCCAGGGATCCCTTTTAACAAGGAGTCCAGTAATTGTTGGAAGATCCCCGGGGCTACGCTTACGCCGAACTGTAGCCTCTTTACCTTAAAAGCCCCCTGTGTGTGACTATCATTTGTGCCGTGGCCATGGCCTCGTCAACCGGCAACTGTTGATAGGCCTGTGCCAGATCTAGTTTGCCGAAAGTCTTAGCCCCCGCCAGAGAAGCCAGAGAAGCCAGGACATGACTTATGACCGGGACCGGGTAGGAGTGGTCATGGAGGGCTGTATTTAGTGTACCTTTGTAGTCTGCACAGCTGCGGAGGTCGCCATTGGGTTTAACGGGGGTTACAATCGGCGTTTCCCAAATGGCGTGTGAGACTGGCTCTAGGACCCCTTGCACCACTAAGCGGTCTAACTCAGCATCAATTTTTGGCCGGAGTGGTGCGGAATCGCATGCGGATGGGGGCCACCTTGGGGTCAAGCTGTAAGGAAACCGGGGGCCTTTATAACACCCTAAAGCCCCATCGAAAATGGCAGGGAACTCCCCACAAACCTCCACAAAGTCCCTAGTTACACGTTTATTAACCCCCCCCCCGATCGTGATGCCCAATGGTGCGAACCAGGCCCTTCCCAGCAGACTGACAAGATTTCCCTCCACCACAATCAAGTCCAGCAGTCCCTCAAAACCCTGGTAATGCACCCTGAAATACCCCACACCCCGGATAGGAACTGGGTTCCTTTGGAAGTCCACCAAACACAAAGGGGAGGGGCGTAAGCAGGGTCCCCCATTAGGGCAAAGTCTGCGCAGTGTGTCCACTGAAATGATGGATGCCGCCGACCCCGAGTCCACTTCCATAGGGCAGGGGGACCCCTTGATCCAGACCATTACTTGGATCTTAGGGGTAGCAGATAGGTTGGGGAGGTGTAATACCTGGAGGGATGGCCGGTCAGTGAGGGGGTAGAGTTTGGAGATTTCCGCTGCGGTCTTGTAGGTGGCAGCGGCCTGGCGTCAGGGCTGGGCTGGAGGTTGCTGGTGCTGCTTTCCCACAAGTGTGGCAAGTCGTGTCCCGGAACTGACATGCCTTGCACTCGTGCGGCTCCCTGCAGCTGGCGCACGAGGAACGGTTGGCGACCTTTGCGGGGTATCCTGGAGCTGTTGCACCCGGTGGCTTCCGGTGAGTGAGTTGGTAGACGGGATGGATGTCCTCCTCGTCAGAGTTCTTGGGCGCCAAGTCGGGAAGCACCAGATAAGAACGTAAGAACATAAGAGATGCCAATGTTGGATCAGGCCAAAGGCCCATCCAGTCCAACACTCTGTATCACACCGTGGCCAGAAATACCAGTGCCATCAGGAGGTCCACCAGTGGGGCCAGGACATTAGAAGCCCTCCCACTGTTGACCCCCCCAAGCACCAACATGACAGAGCATCACTTGCCCCAGAGTCCCTATCTATACCTTGTGGCTAATAGCCACTGATGGACCTCTGCTCCATATGTTTATTTAATTCCCTTTTGAAGCCGTCCATGCTTGTAGCCGCCACCACTTCCTGTGGCAGTGAATTCCAAGTGTTAATCACTCTTTGGGTGAAGAAGTACTTCCTTTTATCCATTCTAACCCGACCGCTCAGCAATTTCATGGAGTGCCCACGAGTTCTTGTATTGTGAGAGAGGGAGAAAAGTACCTCTTTCTCTACCTGCTCTTTCCCATGCATAATCTTATAAACCTCAATCATGTCACCCCTCAGTCGTCATTTCTCCAAGCTAAAGAGCCCTAAGCGCCTTAACCTTTCCTCATAGGGAAAGTGTTCCAACCCTTTTATCATTCGAGTTGAGAAGCTGCTGAGGGTCAGTCGCGGTGGGAGACCTCGTGTGCGATGGTGAGTTGAAGGGCCTCGTCGATCTTGATGTCGGTGGTGCCAATCATTTTCCTGTGCAGCTTTATGTCACTAATGCCCCAGGTGAACTGTTTCAGGAGGTTTTCCTTCACCTTGGTGAAGGCACACTCCATGGCAAGCTGGCGCAGGGTGACCATATATGCAGCGGCTGACTCACCCAGCTTTTGGATACAGCCCTGGAACTCGATCCATCTGGCGAGCGTTATTGGCCGGGGCGTGAGGTATCTGGTCAGGGCATCGATGATTTCCTCATAGGTACATTCGAGGATTGCCCTAGGTGCCAGGAGTCACAAGTCAATGGTGTTCACGCCACAGGAACTGAGGAGAAGGGCCCGTCGTTTGCCCGGATCGGTTACCTCATTGTAGGTGACGTGGCAGGTCAGTTGGTCCGTCTATGAGTTCCAGAGTTCTGGATGGGCTGGATCGAAGATCTCCAGGTTTCCTCAAGTGGAGGCCATGGCTTTGGAATGGAGTGGGGAGTCCTGGACGCGGTGCGGTGCTGCTCGGGAGCGATGTGGGGCACGGTGGCATAGGCTGGATCGATGCTCGGTGCTGCACTGGGATGCGAGCCAGGCCTGGCTCAGGGGAATCCCATCTTCATCGCCACTGAAATGTACTGGGTTTGCCGCATGGAGAACTCAGACAATGACATGCATTTGCACACATTTATTAGCTGTTGCTATTTTTAGGATTTCCTGCTTATTTTCACTTATCTGTTTTTTAATCTCATCTGTTTCTGTCTTGATTTGTTGTGTCAAATTGTCCATTGGTTTTTTTATTAGCTCTATTTCTTGTTTAATTAATGACTGTATTTCTTGTTTAATTATATTTCCCTATTCTTCTTTCTTTCTTTGTTCCCCTAGTATTTCTTATACTGTGTTATATTATTTGATTTGCAGTCTTATTTTCCCTCTTTAATTAATGCTTTAATATCTTTTCGTAATTTCTATTTCTAGTCTGTCACTAATTTCTATCCCCCTTTGCTATGCTGTGCTTCTCTCTTTTCCTTCCAGTTTGTCTCTGGGACTTTTTCTTTGGTTCCGTCTGTTTTATCGATTCTTTGTCTCTCAGCTCCTCCTTTTCCACACACTCTCCCCTGGAAGCCTCTCTGCCACGCTCCACACCTCTGCTGCTCGGCTCCACCTGACCCGTCTCAGCTGTGGCACACTCACACACCGTCTCGTCCCATTGGCTCCATTTTATACACCCTCTCTCCTCCTCTCTTTCTCAATGGCACCTGTCTCTGTCTCCACTGATCCGCCAACTCTCCTCAGGTATTTTGCTTATCTTAAATAGACACAAAGGAAAAAAGAGAGAGTAGCACCAATGCTCTTTTGTGGTATTTTATGTTCACTGCTTTCCCTTTCCCACTTTATTCTCACTTGCTAAATGTTTTAAATGGCTGCCTTAAAGCAATACTCCTCCGTTTTCCCTTATCTCAGAGCTGTATATTTTTTCCTTATTATTTTAAAATCTTAATTCACCCCCTTAAAGTAACCTTAATGATACTTAGCTTCATTTGTTGGTTTTTATCTTCCTCTCCACTGTTGACACTGTCAGTTCAAAAGGGCCCTGCTAATGCCCGTCATCTTGTCGGGTGTCCTTCACAGTCTCTTGCTTCAAAGCAGCTTTGAATGACACCAAGCAGAATTGCCTTTCCTGCTATGGGTTCTTCCTCCCCCATGGATCACTGCCTTGATATGGCGAGGGGGCTTGCGTGGTTCGATGAGGCTGTGGAATATGCTGTGGAGGGCTACCCAGGACGGACAGGCCACAGCAAAGAACTCAGGCCAAGTGTGATCCACTGGAGAAGGAAATGGCAACCCACTCCAGTATCTTTGCCAAGAAAACCCCATTGACAGTATCAAAAGGATAAAAGATGAGCCCCTCATGTTGGAAGGTGTCCAATATGCTACTGGGGAAGAGCAGAGGGCATGTACAAGTAACCCCAGAAAGAGTGAAGCGGCTGGGCCAAAGCCGAAAGGACGCTCAGTTGTGGATGTGTCTGATGGTGACAGGAAAGTCTGATGCTGCAAAGAACAATACTGCATAGGAACCTGGAATCTAAGATCTATGAATCAAGGTAAGCTTGACGTGGTCAAAAATGAGATGGCAAGACTGAACATCGATAGGAATCAGTGAACTAAAATGGACAGGAATGGGCGAATTTAACTCAGAAGACCATTATATCTACTACTGTGGCCAGGAATCTCGTAGAAAAAATGGTGTGGCCTTTATAGTCAACAAGAGAGTGCAAAAGGCAGTACTGGGATACAATCTCAAAAATGACAGAATGATTTCTGTCCGATTCCAAGGCAAACCATTCAACATCACAGTAATCCAAGTCTATGCCCCAACCACTGATGCAGAAGAGGCTGAAGTGGACCGGTTCTATGAAGACCTACAACACCTCATAGAACTAACACCAAAAAATGATGTCCTCATCATCATAGGGGACTGGAATGCTAAAGTAGGAAGTCAAAAAGTAACCGGAATAACAGACAAGTTTGGCCTTGGAAAGCAAAATAAAGCAGGGCAAAGGCTAACAGAGTTTTGTCAAGATAACACACTGGTCATAGCGAACACCCTTTTCCAACAACCTAAGAGGCGACTCTACACATGGACATCACCAGATGGGCAACACCGAAATCAGATTGACTATATAATTTGCAGTCAAAGATGGAGAAGCTCTATCCAGTCAGTAAAAACAAGACCTGGAGCTGACTGTGGTTCAGATCATGAGCTACTCATTGCAAAATTCAGACTTAAACTGAAGAAAATCGGGAAAACCACGAGGCCATTCAGGTTTGACCTAGATCGCATCCCTGATGAATATACAGTAGAGGTGAAGAATAGATTCAAGGGTCTGGATTTGATAGATAGAGTGCCTGAAGAACTATGGACAGAGGTTCGTGACATCGTACAGGAGGCAGCAATCACCACCATACCAAAGAAAAAGAAATGCAAGAAAGCAAAATGGCTTTCTGATGAGGCTTTACAAATAGCAGAGGAAAGAAGGAAAGCGAAAGGCAAAGGCGAAAAGGAAAGATTTACCCAACTGAACGCAGATTTCCAGAGAACAGCAAGGAGAGATAAGGAGGCCTTCCTGAATGAACAGTGCAAAGTAATAGAAGAAAACAATAGAATGGGAAGGACTAGAGATCTCTTCAAGAAAATTGGAGAAATCAAGGGAGCGTTCCATGCAAAGCTGGCCATGATAAAGGACAAAAACGGTAGGGACCTAACAGAAGCAGAAGAGATTAGGAAAAGATGGCAAGAATACACAGAAGAACTATACAAGAAAGACCTCAATGTCCTTGACAAACACGACGGTATAATCACTGACCTTGAGCCAGACATCCTGGAATGTGAAGTTAAATGGGCCTTAGAAAGCATTACTAACAACAAAGCTAGTGGAGGTGATGGTATTCCAGCTGAGCTATTCAAAGTCTTAGAAGATGATGCTGTTAAAGTTCTGCACTCCATTTGCCAGCAAATTTGGAAAACGCAACAGTGGCCACAGGATTGGAAAAGATCAGTATACATTCCAATCCCAAAGAAGGGCAATGCCAAGGAATGTTCAAACTATCGCACAATTGCACTCATATCACACGCTAGCAAGGTCATGCTCAAGATCCTACAAGCTAGGCTTCAACAGTACGTGGATAGAGAACTACCAGAAGTACAAGCTGGGTTTCGAAGAGGTAGAGGAACTAGAGATCAAATTGCCAACATTCGCTGGATTATGGAGAAAGCAAGAGAGTACCAGAAAAATATCTACTTCTGCTTCATTGACTATGCTAAAGCTTTTGACTGTGTGGATCACAACAAACTATGGCAGGTCCTTAAAGAGATGGGAGTACCAGACCACCTCACATGTCTCTTGAGAAACCTGTATAAGGGCCAAGAAGCGACAGTTAGAACCGGATACGGAACAACTGATTGGTTCAGCATAGGAAAAGGAGTACGACAAGGATGTATACTGTCACCTTGCTTATTTAATATATATGCAGAGTACATCATGCGAAATGCTGGCCTGGATGAATCACAAGCGGGAATTAAGATTGCTGGGGAAAAGATCAACAACCTCAGATATGCAGATGATACCACTCTAATGGCTGAAAGTGAAAAGGATCTAAAGAGCCTCTTGCTCAGAGTAAAAGAGGAGAGCGCAAAAGTGGGCTTGAAGCTCAACATCAAAAAAACTAAGATCATGGCATCCGGCCCCATCACTCCTTGGCAAATAGAAGGGGAAGCTGTGGAAGTAGTGACAGACTTCACGTTCCTGGGATCCCAGATCACCGCAGACTGTGACTGCAGCCATGAAATTAAAAGACGCCTGCTCCTTGGGAGGAAAGCGATGGCGAACCTAAACAGCATGATAAAAAGTAGAGACATCACCCTGCCAACAAAAGTCCGCATGGTCAAAGCAATGGTATTCCCAGTAGTCATGTATGGCTGCGAGAGCTGGACTATAAGGAAGGCCGAGCGCCGAAGAATAGATTCTTTTGAACTATGGTGCTGGAGAAGACTCTTGAGAGTCCCTTGGACTGCAAGAAGAACAAATCAGTCAATCCTCAAAGAAATCAACCCTGACTGTTCCCTGGAAGGCCAGATAATGAAACTGAAGCTCAAATACTTTGGCCACCAAATGAGAAGGGAGCACTCACTGGAGAAGACCCTGATGCTGGGAAAGATTGAAGGTCAAAGAAGACGGGGACGGCAAAGGATGAGATGGTTAGACAGTGTCA
>NW_015168048.1:1393636-1393842 GCF_001447785.1 Gekko japonicus
GCTCAAGATCCTACAAGCTAGGCTTCAACAGTACGTGGATAGAGAACTGCCAGAAGTACAAGCTGGGTTTCGAAGAGGTAGAGAAACTAGAGATCAAATTGCCAACATTCGCTGAATTATGGAGAAAGCAAGAGAGTACCAGAAAAACATCTACTTCTGCGTCATTGACTATGCTAAAGCCTTTGACTGTGTGGATCACAACAAAC
>NW_015168048.1:1393937-1394134 GCF_001447785.1 Gekko japonicus
AAGTGGGAATTAAGATTGCTGGGGAAAAGATCAACAACCTCAGATATGCAGACGATACCACTCTAATGGCAGAAAGTGAAGAGGACCTAAAGAGCCCCTTGGTTAGAGTGAAAGAGGAGAGAGCAAAAGTGGGCTTGAAGCTCAACATCAAAAAACGAAGATCATGGCATCCAGCCCCATCACTCCTTGGCAAATAG
>NW_015168048.1:1394244-1409011 GCF_001447785.1 Gekko japonicus
CATGTTCCTGGGATCCCAGATCACCGCAGACTGTGATAGCAGCCATGAAATTAAAAGACGCCTGCTCCTTGGGAGGAAAGCGATGGTGAACCTAAACAGCATGATAAAAAGTAGAGACATCACCCTGCCAACAAAAGTCCGCATGGTCAAAGCAATGGTATTCCCAGTAGACTTTTTTAAAAAAAATAATTCTTTATTAGTGTCTCAAACACTAATTAGTGCCCTCACTAATATATATATAGTGCCTTCACCTCCATTTATATGTAAATCACAAGCTATACATTTTTCTGTAACCAGCTATAAAACTTAAGCCAAATATTATGAAATGTATCATCATCTTTCCCTCGGAGCTTCATAGTAAGATTGTCCAATTCGGCCACTTCTGTTACTTTAATTACAAATTCCTCTCTAGCCGGTATATTTTCCTGTTTCCAGTACTTTGCAAATAAGATCCTGGCTGCCGTGAGCAGATGCGTAGTTATGTGTATATTTACATCTTTTTTAAATTATCAGGCATAATATTTAACAAAAATATCTCTGGCTCATATGGGATTCTCAACATAATCATCTGAACAATAATTTCATAAATTTCTTTCCAATATCTTTGTGCTATTCTACATGACCACCAAATGTGAAAGTAAGTCCCTTTTTCTGTTTTGCACTTCCAACATCTGTCTGATAGATTGGGGTAACATCTAGCTAACACCTCTGGAGTAAAATGCCATCGGTGAAACATTTTAAAAAGATTTTCTTTCATCGCCGTTGCCTTCATCCTCCTCATATTTTGCCACATTTTTTCCCATTTGGCCCATTCAATGTTATGACCAAAATTTCTAGCCCAGGAGATCATTGATACTTTTACTTCTTCATCTTGCATTTTTTGGTCCAAGAGGAGGTTATACAATTTTCGAATAAGTTTATCTCCTGGACCCATCAGTATCTTATCCATTTCAACATACTCCGTATGTATGCCTATCTGTTTATCTTTCTGATATCTAGATGTGAGTTGATTCCTCTCCCACCAAGACAGTATAATTCCTTTAACCTCAAGCTGGTTCTGGGTTTTTAAATTTCCGTTTATATCTAAGCAGTCTTTATAGGTAACATATCTTGATGCTGACATTAAGCTTGGAATAGATATTGCCTCCAAAGGGGCCACCCATGCTGGGATTTTCCTATAAAATAGCTTTTTAATCTCCAGCCAGATTTTTAACAGGGCCTTCCTCAGTAAATGTTGATTAAAGTGTGCAGGTGTAATCTGTTTAGGATTCCACATAAAAAAGTGCCATCCTGCTCCTAAATCGTGCCCTTCGAGTTTTAAAATCTTCAACTCCTTTAATTGCACCCAGTCATGTATCCACACCAATATGGCTGCCTGGTAATATAAACACCAATCAGATAATGCTAACTCCCCCCTTTCTGTTTTTTTCCTGGAGTAATTTCAACTTAATTTGTGGTTTCTTCTTCTCCCAGTAGTCATGTATGGCTGCGAGAGTTGGACTATAAGGAAGGCCGAGTGCCGAAGAATAGATTCTTTTGATCTATGGTGCTGGAGAAGACTCTTGAGAGTCCCTTGGACTACAAGAAAATCAAATCAGTCAATCCTAAAAGAAATCAACCCTGACTGTTCCCTGAAAGTCCAGATGATGAAACTGAAGCTCAAATACTTTGGCCACCAAATGAGAAGGGAGCACTCACTGGAGAAGACCCTGATGCTGGGAAAGACTGAAGGTCAAAGAAGACGGGGACTGCAAAGGATGAGATGGTTAGACAGTGTCATAGATGCAACAAACATGAAACTGAGCCAACTTCAGAGGATGAGAGAGGACAGGAGGGCCTGGCATGATATGGTCCATGGGGTCACAGAGAGTCGGACTCGACTGTGTGACTGAACAACAAGAATTTCCTCCAAAAGAGCCCTAATGGCGTGTTGTAAAGCCCTAAAAAGACTGTAAAAGTTCAGCATTAATGAGCAGCAATTACTGCTCGCATCTGCTCTCGTCAGTTGAGGAACCTGAAGCTCCGAGCAGGGAGATTTCCTGATACCCAAAACAGGAAATCTCTGCTTATTGAATCAGCACAACTCAGTGAGTTATCTCTTTCAATGCTACACTGGTCATGTGAGTTCATCACTCACAGGCACTTTGAGATCTGCGTCTATAGAGAAGCAGCAAGCAAACAATTTAATTCATAAATAAACATAATAAACAAAAATGATGAATATAATGTGCAAGTGGACTAGCAAACCTATCTGGAGCACCATTTAGGTTCTTTAACTCCTAGATATATTGCATGTGCTTCAGTTCGGGATCTTCAGGAATAAGAACAGAAATGGAAATCTTTCCATTCAGAAAGCCTTAGTGCATTACATTCTTGATAGAAGAATATTAATGCTTAGTTTACGAAAAGGTCACATTCGGTGTGATGCTAATGTTTGCATAGCCGCTTCTTTGGCATTACTCATAGTGAAAATAATAAATACATTTACAGGGAAGTTATAAATTCAAATCTCCTGCTCTGAAAACTTTATGGATGTTCTGTCTTCCTGTAATTGCATGCTATACAAGCTATATGGCAGAAAAGGGGAATTCTCTAAGGTTCCTATCAGGTGCCAAGAGTGTGTAGTATGTGAGCACTTTATCTCTTTGAGATTCTCTTTCATGATTAATAATGATTCCGGGGGGTGGAGGGAGAACTACACTTATAGAAGCATAGTCTGGATATCCCATCATAGAATTATTTACATAATTTTTTTCTTAGTGGGAGGCAAGAGTGAACATCTTGATTACTAATTTGAAAACCTTTAGCTCCTTTGGTATAGAGACCATCCCCTTTTTCTATAGCCTGCAAGCTGACATGACATATCTGCATATGAAGCAATGCATTCTGATGACTGAAAGCTTATTGGTGATAGATCCTAATGTGATGGGCATGGCATAATTGCCAGTTCCTCCATGACTCCATTGCAGGCTGCTCCCAGTAATGTAAGAAATTACACAGGAATCAAAGGAGGAACAAGACAGGTTGTCACCCCCCCAAAAAAAACCTGGGTCAAGCCCAGGAGTGGCCAAACTTGCTTAACGTAAGAGCCACATAGAATAAACATCAGATGTCTGAGAGCTGCATGACATGAACAAATATTACACACATATGTTTTTACTGAAAAATATGCATATTTGCTTTTCATTAACATTAAATGAGACTGCCAAAAATAAAAACAAAAGGGGTAAAAATAGATATTGATGATAATATTTATTTTTCCAATGATATTTGTAGAGGGGGCTTCGAGAATGTATTTAAAGCTAAAGTTGCTTTCTTTCTCTGCTCCCCCTGCCTCAAGCCTGCCCTGGAAGGGGAACTGGCTGTGTCAAGATATTCCCCCTTTAAGAAAGTAAGTAGTTGCTGTAGCCAGACAGTTAATGTAAGACACTAGGATGAAGTTAGCAAAGTAGCTCAGCTAAGTGACATCTGTGTCTAATTAATGGCTATTGTAAGCTAGTGCACCTGGCAACTGTCAGAGTATGCAATGACTCAGCTAGATCTTGACAGTTCTCCATCTACTATTTTTTGCTCCATAAGACGCACCTTACCATAAGATGCACCTAGTTTTTAGAGGAGGAAAACAGGACGGAGATGCTCTCTGCCAAAGCCCGGCTCAGCCCCGCGCACAACTCCACCGTAGCGAGCAGCGGTGGCACTTTCTCCAGGGCCAGAGGGAGGAGCCGCCCTCTAGAGGCACCTCTCCTCTTGGCAGCCTACTTAAGCGCCGCGCCAGCCGGCCAACCCCACCAGTCTCTCACCACTGCCAGCATTGCCCCGGACCCTGGCTCCTCAGCAGGACTCCCCATGCGCAGGAGGAAGGGTGAGGCGGCAGTAAGGCGAGGCCCTGGCACCCGGGGCGAAAGCAGAGGCTGGGCTGGGTGTGCAGCGAGAGCGCCCCCGCGCTCCTTTGTTTGGCTCGCCCCTTCCCAGACTTGGCGTCTCTTTGTTGCGGTATTTTCTCCATAAGACGCACACACTTCCCCCCCACACTTTTTTTTGGGGAAAGGTGCGTCTTATGGAGTGAAAAATACGGTAAGTCAGCCACATACAAACTTCTAATTAGCTCATGATTGGCTGACAACCAGCTAGCTATTTAGTGGAAGCTGAGCCAAGGCCAGTTAGCAGATGAATGTTTTCAAGAGAGACACATCTAGCCATTATGCTGTACTGCTCACGGTTGCTGGAGTGGAAGGCCGGGATGGACTGCACAGAAATGTCAAACCAGACGGATTGCTTATCCCAGGCACCAGCCAGCCTCTACGTTTGTTCCTGCTTAGAGCTAAGAGCTCAGAGAAGTATTGAGCCCGTTGAGTTAGCTTTTGTATTTCTTTCTTTGTTCTATGTACATTTTCCTTGTCCCCAACTTGAGTGTTTTTAATTGTTTATAATAAACTTTTGTATTATTTTAATTGGACAGAGTCTCTGGCCCATATATTTGGCTAATTGGCATTATTAGTAAAGAGGAAAACCAAACAAGTAATATCTTTCCCACTCTCGTTGTGCTGGTTCATATGACCCTGAAGTAAGGTAAACACCCTGTAGTCTCTGCGGTGGCCTGGAAAGTATCCAATAAGGCAGAGGCAGAAGGGCAGGGTCGTGACAGGCTGGGAAAAGGAAGACCAATCGGGGAGGCGTATCTCCCCTTCACTTCCCCAGCTGTCCTGCCAGGAGCCACACAATATGTGTGAGCATGTGGCTCCCGAGCCACAGTTTGGCCACCCCTGGTCTAGCCCTTTAAATAATCTAAATTGAGAATACTGATATCCCTGTTAAACACTGACCCGCCTCAGGTCAAACATGCCAGTTTTTCTATGTGCTTGACACCTTTTATGTTTGTAGTGCACCAGTCCACATACAGGTATTGCCTTTTTTTCTACTTTTCAGAAGAACTATGCCTGAGAGAACATCCCAGTAATTGTTACCTATGTCTTTTCTGCAAGGTTAATGATACTGCAAGCAATAATGAAAATTTGGATAGTTAGTGTGCATGTGTGCACGCACATGTGCACGTGTGTGTGAGTGATTAATGCTGAAATGTTGGTAGGACTGGATAGACACTGCTCTAGATCCCACAGACAATCATTTGCTTTGTTCAGTAATCATTTCATATAGTTCCTCTGTGTGAAGAGTAGAGACAGATGCCTCCCTTTTTATCTAAATAAAGTTCTTTTATTTCAACAACATAAGCACTACATCTGTTACTCAGGAGAGACAGAAAAAATGGAACTAAGTCTGAGTCCAGTGGCACTTTTAAGACCAATAAAGTTTTCTTTAAGGTATGGTTTTTCGTGTGCATGCACACTTCTTCAGACACAATGAAATGGAACTTACCAGTCCGTACATAGAAGGCAGAGGTTGAACAGCAAATTAGCATATAATATAATGAAATGTTTTAACAGATGCCAACAGGAATAACAAGCTAAGTTTATAAGGTCATCACTGTTTGGATTTAATTTGGGGGGGGGGAACAGTGAGGTAAATAATTATGTCAAAATTGGTGATAGCTGTGTAAACGTATCCTTCTTAATTGTGGAGTGCTAAGAGCAGTCATCCAAGACCCTGCTGTCACATTCCATCCATCTCCTCTCAAGTATGGAGGTAACTAATAGCATCTTTTTCTTTGAGGTGGGATGATTTGTAGTGCTATGTTATGTCCCCTCTGTTACCAGACCAGAGGAATGCATTCCAGTATCTCATTCTAATTCATTGCATTACATTACAATCACTATTCTAATCTACTATTCCAAATAAGAAATACTGTGAAATAAAGAGGATGTGTAGCCCTTTTTGGTGAGAATGCAGATGTAAGAACTGAATGAATTTAGCATATGTAGTGGGATAAGAAACCAATATCCCCGTTAAGTCCTGGGAGGGTTTTTCTGAGTGTTGTAATATCTTGTAATTCAGCAGTTTCCCTTTACAGGCTGTTCCTGAAGTTTCTTTGCAACAAAACAGCTACTTTGAGGTCACCCATTGAATGCCCTGGCTGTTCTCCTACAGGTTTCTCATTCTTGTGATTCTTGATGTCAGATATGTGTCCATTTAACCTTTGGCATAGGGTTTGACCTGTTTATCCTATGTAGAGAACTGAAGGGCATTGTTGCTATTTAATGGCATATACAGTGAGCATGTGAATAAGCCTGAGATGATGAAGTTGATGTTAGATCCAGTGATTGTGTTGTCTGAGTGTATGTGGCAGCAAAGTTGGCATCTGGGTTTATTGCAAGCTCTGGTACTAGTGTCCATGTTAAATTAGATGTTGTATTAGTGTGGATGAGGAGTTGTTTGTGACTGGGGGGGCTATCTATACACAAGAAAAAGTTTACCCCCCAGTTCTCTTGTGAAAGAGAACTGTCATTATCCAGTGGAGACTGTAAATCACTGATAATGCATTGAACTCTTTTGAGCTGAGAGCTGTATGTGACCACTAGTGGTGTTCTGTTATTGTCTCTTTGGGGTCTGTCTTGCAACAGGTTTTCTCTGGGTACCACTCTGGCTTTGTTAATCTGTTTCCTGACTTCAACAGGTGGATACTTTAGTTTCAAAAAGATTTCTTGTAGGTCCCTCAGGTGAGAATCTTTAGGACTGGGGCAGATGTGGCTGTAGCGTAGAACCTGGCTGTATATGATGGATCATTTGGTATGTTTAGAATGGTAGCTGAAGGTATGTAGGTATGTTTGTTGGTCAGTAGGTTTCCAGTATAAGGTGGTGTCTATTGTCTATTGTGTATTTTTACAGTAGTGTCCAGAAAATATATTTCTTGCATAGATTGGTTCAGGTTGATGGTGGTGGGGGGGGAAATTGTTGAATGTCTAGTGGAATATGTCTAGGGCTTCTTTACCATGTGTCCAGACAATACAAATGTCATCAGTATAATGAGGATTGTTTTAAGGATGCTGTGTTTAAAACTGCAATTTTAATTATTATTGCCTCTTCCCCCCCTTCAATCTAATTTTTAATCAATAATGTTGATGTTGTCACTTAGAAGTTTTTTTTCCTTTCTTGCTTCTTAAATATCTTTCCAGCCACACCCCAGTGCACACATAGACTACAGATACCTAAACCAGTGTTGAGGAGGTGCATCAAGGGAGGCCTACACATGTAACCCATTTCCTAGGTGACAGCATATTTTTAGCACCCCAGCTGACCACGCAAATTAAGGTATGGCTTCAAGGGCTCATAAAATTGTCACTAAAATTATGAATATTCATTTAAGTAGGAACATTTTTTCTCAGTTAATTTTTAAGTTGAATACTTTCCCCCAAGCTTAAAGAGTTAAACATATTGTTTCTAGCAACAGTAAAACAAATATGTAGCAGCAAAAAGGAGCCAAAGCATTTTGGCAGACTGTATCTTTTGCAAGCATGCTGTTTTCTTCTTTGCCATTTTTTTGTAGATCACAGCAAAAATGTTGGTACTGACCTGTCATTTAGAATGAGCTTATTGTATGACATTGTCATCATATTTTTAAAAAACATTAAAACAAGTTGAATGATTCTAGAACATAGTATATGGAACATAGAAGTATATGTCCAAATTATTTGGGGCTTTCAGCTCCTTAGAATATTTTCAATGTGTGTATGTAGAGACAGAAATTCACGTTGGCACTTCATGCAGAAGATACAATAATTCACTCAATCTTTTAAAAAATAATTAAAGTACTCATACCCTGCATTTCCTTGTAGTGCAATGCAGCTTGCAAATAATGGTCCATTAGAAAAAAAAACCCCAGGTTTTTAAACTTGGGGGATATGACAGCTTCCATGTAAAGAATGTGAGATTATTTAAGAATAGGAAAACTTCTGGTTATAGCAAACATGTGTGGTTACCTCTTCTCTGAAAATTGGTTGTACTCTACACTACACCCACTTGATCCATCCACCAGCATTAGCTCCTGGCTCAAGGTGATCACCATCACCCTTGGCATGCTAAAATAATACTAGAAATAGCAACCTCTTTTTAGTTACTATGACTGTAAGAATGGCATTGACAGGGTTCTTAGAAAGGGTAAAAGGTAACGTAAAGTGCCATCCTAAGCAGAGTTAATACATTAAGTCATTTGAATTCAATGAACTTTTGAAGAGTGTAAGTCTGCTTAGGATGGCACTATTAGGGAAGGGTTTGCTATATGGATTCCTATTATTTTTACATCTTAAAGTTTTATCGCTTTTTAAAAAAAAAAGAGAGCTGTGATTTTCATGTTTTAATTTGTTTTAAATTCTGCCATTGACTCTGACAGCAAAAGAAGGGAAGGGCTGACCTGGTCCCTGACCTTGGCCAAATCAACCCTGACACTGGATTGTGCACTGTGGGCATGGGTGGCAGATCAGTGGAGCAGAGGGGATGGTACAATCCCAGCACTACCGTCATTAGCAGCCCTAACACTGGCCAGAGACAACTATCTCCATCTCTCTGGCCAGCCCTAGCCATGAAAGAGAAAGCTGGGAGAAGGGGGGGAGGAACCAAGTGTGCTCAACCTACTCCCCTCTTGACTGAGGCTTGCAAGAGAGACACTGAAGGGTGCATCAGCCCCTGATCCCACATCTGAGACCTCTGGGCCCCACAGATTTCATACATGTTTAATTACAAAGACATACTTGGGCTTGGCAAAAGGCTTCCAGGCGTTACTGCTGGTTATGAAGAAATCTCTGCTTCTCCACGTTTTCTTTGATGTTCAACTCAGAATATGGCAGCCCCTCAACTAGTGAGGAAGGCTGGCTGTGAAACAGGATGCTTGCCTAGATGGATCGCGGGTCTGATTCAGAAGGGCTTTTCTTATGTTCTTATGGTCAGATTCTGGCAAACTATGTAATGGTTGCTAGGATTCATACAATGAATGTTATGAAAGACAACATAATTACTCAAGAACTCTCAACGCAGATTAATTCTGTCCCAGCTGGATGCTTACTTTGTAAATTTAAAACCTATTGAGAGACCACAGAAGTACTAGGAAAAAACAAGGAGCCATACCAAACTAGAGGTAGCTGTGCTAATCACACAACTGAGATCCAGCCTGTTCTGCATAGGCTTGCACTACCCTGAAAAGATTCCATTCACAGATGTTACTTGTCTGCAGATGGATATCCAAATCTCATCTGTAGCATGCAGTGCCTGTAACCAGCTTCAACTAGTTTGCCAGTTGCTGCTCTCACTTCAAATGTGAGATCTGATCACATTCATCTATGTGTTTTAGTCATTATATTACTCTGACATGGAAATATGATCTACATGGGACAGCTTCTAAGGACAGACTAGAAATTTAAATTAATCCAAAACCAAGAAGAAAAGCTGCTTGTATGTACTAATTACAGGGGATTAAATTACCATCTGCCAATTCATTTCAAAGCTCTGTTCAAAGTACAATGTAATCCAAAGTACGGTTATGCCCTGCTAAACAGAAGGGCATAACTCAGCCTAGAACTGCATTGCTGAAGCCTTAAATTGTCTGAAACTGGGGAAAGAGAAAGAGTCTCACATGTGAACCTGCCTGATCTCTACAATAATCATTGGAGGTCCAGATGTATATGCTTTCTTCTTTGGAGTTCTGGACAAGGTCTTCTCTGTTTTGGCCTCTTAATTACAAAATACCTTTCCTGTAACCCTTTTCCTGGCACCTAATTTGATGGCCTTCCTGCACCAACTTAATACATTGTTTATCCAAACATTTGGGGATAATTTTTTACAAGGTCTTTGCTGCCTCGTACTGCTTTTGCTGTTCTTATTCATTTTATCTGTTTTGCTCATTCATTGTTCCTGATTTCTATGCTATGGTTTTACTTTTTTAATAACTGCTTTTATTGCTTCTGATTTTTTTCAGTGTTGCCATTTTTCTGATTTCTAAAAAGCCTACAATATTGAACAAGTTACTGGAAGAGGCATCAGTCAGACATCTAGGAAATGCCTGTACAAATAAAAATAAATTCTTGCTGGCATATTGTTTTTTTAAGGATCTGAACTTGTAAATTAAAACCTATTTGAAGTGAGGTACACTTTCTGTAAACTCAGTCTAATATAAATGAATAAACAAAGCCAGAAGATGAACTGAGAGAGCCTTTCCAAGTGTTGGCTAGATTAAAGCCTATATATCTTGCAGTCATTAAAGACACATGCATTCTATTAATAAATTAAAAGGACATTTTCAAGGTTGGTGGACCTGAACATTACTCTTACCTTCACAAATATTTCTGATTCGTAGGACTTAACTGGGTAATGAGGCAGAGCCATTCAGATGACACCACCTCTCTAGTCCCTTTTTTCCTCTTCTTTCTCCTGTCAATATGGCTGCATGATGTTCTCGATGACCCAAATATGCCAATTTTGCATTTTGCTTATTACTAGAAGTCACTCCCATGTGCTTTCTCACTAGTGAAAAATTACGAGATCTGACAATGGGGAAAGAATTGGAGAGGATGCCCTACACATTTTCCTTTCAACACTCTATCTTGTATCTCCACTCTGTTCATTAAACTCTTAGCCTGAACAGACCTTCTAGAAATTAAAAAAGTAATAAAATAACCAAATTGTCTCAGAGAATGGGTATGTTTTTGACTCTATGGACTGGTTCATGCACTTATGCAATCATGATTTCTGTTTTCAGGAATGTGTGCTCCCTAAATTTCAGCATGTACCCTTAGATAATGTGACATCAGTTTCACTATACATATATACGTTCACCCTGTCAGTTCCTTGAGGTGAAAGATAGGGTAGCCAGTTAAGGAGTGGCAAACTCTGGGAGCTTTGGGCAGCTGAGCCAGGCATCATGTGATGTCATACAAAGGCACAACATCACTTCTGTTTGCATAACTGGAAGTGATATTACTCATCACTGTGCTGTTCTAAAGGTAAAGGTAAAGGTTCCCTTGCTCGAAAGCCAGTTGAATCCGCCTCTAGGGTTGCGGTGCTCATCTCCGTTTCAAAGCCGAAGAGCCAGCACTGTCCGAAGATGTTTCCGTGGTCATGTGGCCAGCATGACTAAACACCAAGGCGCACAGAACGCTGTTACCTTCCCACCGAAGTGGTACCTATTTATCTACTTGCAATTTCTTGCTTTCGAACTGCCAGGTTGGCAGGAGCTGGCACTAGAGACAGGAGCTCACCCTGTCTTGCGGCACCCGGGTCTTGAACTGCTGAACTACTGACCTTCTACAGCCTGCAGTTCAGTGTCTTAACCACTTGAGCCACTGCAGCTGTTCTAGCAATCCCCTAATACTTAATGGTTTTACACCGCAATGTTTCTTTTCACCTTTGAGCAGCAGCAGGGAACAAGTGGATAGGGGAGAGAGACCTGGTTCTGCTGTAGACATATGTGTGTTCAATGACATGTGCGGAATCCAACTCTTTATGTGTAGATGATAAAGGACATGTCCTAGTTATTGGTAGAGGGACATACTTTGTATGCATACAGTCCTAGATTAAGAGTCTGATGTTTCCTGTTGAAATAATCTCAAGTAGTAGGGCTGGAAGAGTGTTCAGAGAGCCACTGCCACTCAGAAGAATCCCATACCATAGCAAATTGTTCCTCAGACCCCCGGTTCTGCTAGTCAGAACTCTGGTTTCCTGCTTAGAACCCTGCTGCATTGTACTGGCCTTTTCTCCTTGCTTAGCCAGCTCCTTGCTTTGCTCTTTGGACCTCAGCTATCTTTGCCCCTGGACCTCTCCAGACCTCAAACCCAGGATTTCAGGTCATATGTTCCTTCCCTAAAATGTCACAATTTCCTCCTTCCTACCTTTTAAAAGTACGCTTGCTTGGTGTGTGTGTTTGTGTATGTGGTTCCTTAGGAAATTAGTTCTCAGGTGCCCACTGTAGGTTATTTAAATTTTTATCTGTTTCCTTTTGTATACAATAAAATTATTTGAACAAAGTCTGAGTCCAGTGGCACCTTTAAGACCAACCAAGTTTTATTCTAGGTATACGCTTTAGTGGGCACACGCACTTCTTCAGATATACTGAAACATAAGTCACCAACCCTTACATATAGGTAGAGGGTGGGGAGGGTATTGCCAGGAAAGGCTAATTAGAGTCAAGATGCATAAGTAACTGAGCAATAAATATAGGTTCATTCTGCTATACCAAGTACAACGTGTCAGTGAAACCTAACAGCCTGGAGCCGCCAGTCAGCTGTAGGGTTGAAATGCCTTTCTTTCCCTCCTTGACCTCCTCTGCCTGCCTGCCCTTTTCCAGGTGCCCTGTGGCAGAGCAACTGGAGAAGGGCAGGCAGGGAGCCCAGGCATGTTTCCCTGCCTGCCCTTTGCTTCCCCAGCCATGCCTCCTTTCCTCCCTGAGGCTCTCCGCTACTGCAGAGAGACTCAGGGATGGAAAGTCAGAATTCCCTGGCTGCCCTTCTCCAGGTGCCCCGTGGCTCAGGGAGGGAAGAATGTTCCCTCTAAGCTGTAGAGTCTTGTGAGCAAAAATACTACTTTGTGAGCTACTGGCATTAAAGTTGTGAGCAGGTGATTTGGCTGCTGGATAAATTAGTCTGCTCTGGAGCCATTCTTCCTGAGCTAAGACAAAAATGTGTGCGCCGGAGGCTAAAAATCTGTGAGCTAGCTCACACCAACTCAGCTTAGAGGGAACTATGGAAGGGGGCATGTTTTCATACCTGCTTTTCACTTCCCCAGCCAACCCGCCACAGCGGGCCACCTGAGGAAGTGAAGGGCAGGCAGGGAAACATGCCTGGGCTCTCAGCCTGTCCTTCTCCAGCTACCCTGTGTCAGAGAAAGGAAGGCAGAGAGAGGAAGCACTAACTGGCAGGGAGTCAAATGGACAAGGAAGTCTGCAGGGGCTACCAGAGGGAAATGTTAAAATGCCTCTTTTCCCTCTGGTCGGGTATATCAGACCCAAATATATCCAGCAATACCAAATATTTCCCCAATCCCTATACTTTACCTGTATTGGCCTGGGAAAATTCACCATTTACCAATATTTTTTGTGTCTGATTTACCCAAAGCTGAAAATACTGGCTTTTTTTTTTTTGCACACCCCTAATATTTACCTGATGAAGTCAAGAAACAGAATAACAAAGACAGATTGGTACCCAGAGAAAACCTGTTACAAGACAGGCCTCAAAGATACAATAATAGAACACCACTACAACTCTCAACTTAAAATAGTTCAATGCATCATCAGTGACTTGCAACCTCTACTGGATAATGACAGTTGTCTTTCACAAGTACTTGGGGGGCGGCAAATCTTTTTCCCCACAAAGAGCCCCCCCCCCCAATCTTCACCCACAAAGTTTGAACATGGACACTTGTACCAGAGCTTGCAATAAATCCAGATGCCAACTTTGATGCCACATACACCCAGGCAACACAGTCTTTGGACCTAACAACATCAACTACACCAGGTTGGGGTTGAGGACACCCAGATAAGTCTCGGGCTGGGGACTACAATCAAGTTCTTATCAGCAGAATGTAATGGCCTTAAGGGGATATACCAGGAGAGGTGGTTCAAAAGGTATGTGAGTCGCAGACTACCAGATCCGGTGCTCAACTGGTAGCCAGTGCAGCTCATACAGCACAGGTCGAATGTGTGCTGTTTGTGAGGTTCCCACCACACACCACTGCATTCTGGATCAGATGAAGTTTCTGTGTGAGTCTCAAGGGAAGGCCCAAGCACATCAAGTTACAGTAGTCCAAATTGGAGGTAACCATTGCATAGATTACTGTGGCTAGATCAGGGTGGGACAGGTAGGGGGCCAGTTGCCTGACCTGGCATAGTTGAAAGAATGCCAGTCAGGCAACATTTGTGAGCTGGGCCTCCACTGATAAGGAGGCATCCAGAATCACACCCAAGCTCTATTATTTGTTTGTGTTAACAATCACTCTGACTCTCTTTCTTCCTAATTTTATTTTGGGGTACCACCACCAAGATCCACCCTGGTATACATCCACCCTGGTATACAAGGTGCTGTGTTATTCCTTTCTGGAACTCTTTTTAAAGTGGATTTTCTCTTCTCTTGGTTCAGTTTGGGTAACAAGAGTGACACTCTAAATTCAAAATCAGACTTTCCCCTCACTATTAGCACTTCCATCTTGTCAGGATTAAGCTTCTGTTTATTAGCCCGCATCCACTGCAAAACTGCCTCCAAGCACTAATGGTCAGACTCAATATAATGCAGTTTTATATGTTCACTCAAAGAGGAGTCAGCAGCCAGGTGAGGGGTTGAACCAGGTGCCTATTATTTACTAGAGAATGGAGAGGGGGAAACCTAGCTTAATCTGGGATCATTGCATGGTAAATACAACTGATCTGGTTAACCATGCAGGACTTTAGCAGCTGAGATATTCATAGTAATGGAATATAATGAAAAAGCCACCCCTTTCTTTGGAATGCATAGTGTTCCCACCAAGATACACGATACAGCCATGTTAAGTTTTTTCACTGCTGCTGCTAAATCCTATTTTTCAATCCACATGAATTGAATTTCCTGACCGTGTAATGCTATGCCAGTTTCTAGGATAAGTTTACACTGCAGAACCAAACAAAAGAATAGCATTAAAGAAGAGAGAACTGAGTAAGGAGAAAAAGAAATAGGACAAACTTCAATGACTTTCCAAGTTAGAGCATGTAAGTTGGACTTGGGGTAAGGGGGGGGGGGAGAAGCCTAGCAAATGATTAATTGCTCTGAATGAAAGCCAATAGAGCTAAGGCCAAAGAAAAACAAATTTAGATATGTAAATGTCTTCCCATTCCTCTTGGATCATTTGGGTAACTCACTCTTTC
>NW_015168048.1:1409063-1419362 GCF_001447785.1 Gekko japonicus
TTTCCCTCTATGTAAGAAAAAACAAGAAACCAGATTCAAATTTGTAAGTGCTGATGTGATGCCAGTGTTTGCTTTTCTTATAAATCTAAATGGGCATATGGCTTGGCAAGAGTTTTTTTTAAAAAAATCCACCTAAAGATTGTTCTTGACAGCTTGATATTTTAGCTTCTCACATTCAAGCTTGCTGGGGCTCTGTAGTGAACTGTGACGCGCCAGTTGTTTACTTTTCTGTATGGAAATGTTTTGGAGTAGAAACAGTAGGAATGATCCAAGCAGCATTTCACAGAGTTTCAAAGACTCACGTAACACTGAAGCTGCATTCAGATGCCACTTCTATCTGACATTAAGCCAGCATGTATACAAGCCCTCAGCTTCTCTCTGGATTTGTGCACAAACCATGTTCCTCCCTTTTGTACAGAGAATCCCAGTTAGAAATTAACTCTGGTTACCCCGACATATAAATGCAAGCATGTAGGTCAACCAACTTTGTTGTGTGAGATTAAGCTGTGTTAACCCACATGCCTATATTCATACAGGATGGGTAGCCAGAGATTCTAAGCAGGAGTCTCTAAGTTTCTAAGCAGGAGGGATGCATATGTGTAAGCCTAGCAACAGGCTATGTTCATGTATAACCTAGCTAAATTCAGTTAAAAGTGATCTCTGAATGTTCTAAAAAGAAAGGAAAGAGGGAGTGGTCCTTTCCGCATTTGCCTGCCATTCTGGATTTTCTCAGTGTTCAAGCAGAGGCAATTTAAGTCCACAGCAAAACAGCATCCATAAGAACATAAGAGATGCCAATGTTGGATCAGGCCAAAGGCCCATCCAGTCCAACACTCTGTATCCCACAGTGGCCAGAAATACCAGTGCCATCAGGAGGTCCACCAGTGGGGCCAGGACATTAGAAGCCCTCCCACTGTTGACCCCCCCCAAGCACCAAGATGACAGAGCATCACTTGCCCCAGAGTCCCTATCTATACCTTGTGGCTAATAGCCACTGATGGACCTCTGCTCCATATGCTTATCTAATTCCCTTTTGAAGCCGTCCATGCTTGTAGCACCCACCACTTCCTGTGGCAGTGAATTCCAAGTGTTAATCACTCTTTGGGTGAAGAAGGACGTCCTCATAATCTTATAAACCTCAATCATGTCACCCCTCAGTCGTCGTTTCTCCAAGCTAAAGAGCCCTAAGCGCCTTAACCTTTCCTCATAGGGAAAGTGTTCCAACCCTTTTATCATTCGAGTTGCTCTTTTCTGCACTTTTTCCAAAGCTATAATATCCTTTTTAAGGTGTGGTGACCAGAATTGCACACAGTATTCCAGATGAGGTCGCACCATTGATTTATATAGCGGCATTATGATATTGGCTGATCTGTTTACAATACCCTTCCTAATAATCCCCAGCATAGCATTGGCCTTCTTTATTGCAGTCACACACTGTCTCGACATTTTCAGTGAGTTATCTACTACAACTCCAAGATCTCTCTCTTGATCAGTCTCTGCCAGTTCAGACCCCATCAACGTGTATTTATATTTAGGATTTTTGGCTCCAATGTGCATCACCTTGCACTTGGCCACATTGAACCCCATTTGCCATGTTGACGCCCACTTGCCCATCTTTGACAGATCCCTTTGGAGTGCCTCACAATCCTCACTGGTTTTCACCACCCTGAACAACTTCGTATCATCCGCAAATTTAGCCACTTCACTGCTTACTCCCAACTCCAAATCATTAATGAACAAGTTAAAAAGCAGTGGACCAAGTACTGATCCCTGTGGTACCCCACTGCTTACACCCCTCCACTGGGAGAACTGCCCATTTATACTCACTCTCTGTTTTCTATTAATTAGCCAGTTTTTGATCCATAAAAGGACTTGTCCTTTTATCCCATGATTTTTGAGCTTACTTAGGAGCCTTTGATGAGGAACTTTATCAAAAGCTTTCTGGAAGTCAAGGTAAACAATATCTATTGGATCCCCCTTGTCCACATGTTTGTTCACCCCCTCAAAGAACATTAACAGGTTAGTGAGACAAGATCTTCCCTTACAGAACCCATGTTGAGTCTGCCTCAATAGGTTTTGTTCATCTATGTGCCTACTAATTCTTTCCTTAATAATGGTTTCCACCAATTTACCCAAATAACCCAGGGAAACAGCAGGCTGACCACTGAAGGGAAGTAATGTAATGCAAAATGGGTATGAAACCCAGAATAAAAGGAAGGTTCAACTCCATTTTAGTGCAGAATGGGGGGGGAAACTGGATTAAGAAGAAGGTTGAATTAAAATTTATTGCAGAATTGCTTGGAGGACACAAAGGCAAGTATTTAAAATCTCACTTTGGGGGCCCAGCACAGATTACTGAGTGGTCAACAAAGGCAAATCACTGTCATGAGATCCAATGTCTGTTATTCATTTCTGAGGCAAATATATTTCTTATTTTAAATATATGATAGCCTTAACAAATTGTCCAAGTTGCTGTACATAAAACTGCATGCCTAAAACAAGTGGCCATGAAGTGCCCTTAGCATCACAGGTATAGTCCTAGGTTTGGTAACCAAAACTAATCTTCATAAATCACTTATAATTTAATTTGATTCAGGGTTGGTTAAGACTTAACAATTAGTGTGGAAGGCCATTTTAAAAAGCCTCCGCGTAGAGGTTGTTGCTCCACATGGCAAATGCAACAGATGGTACATCTAGATATCTGGATCCAGGCCTCAGTTCCTGCAGGAGCGCACCGGAACACCGCTCCGCCAGGCAGGAGCCCAGGGGGCGGGCACATAAACCCCGTCCCCTGCTCCCACGAGCCATCAGTTGGGCAACCATGGGGGGGCGAAATGTTCTCGTACCTCCCTGAGCCCCGGGGTGGTGGCCTTGGACTCGTAGGGGCAAATTCCACCTCTCGCATGAGAGGTCATTCTGGCTCCCCCAGCTCTCCTTAGGGGCTCTTTAAAAAGTTATGGCAGTTGCTGGTGTTCACAGAGGCAGCTGCAATGCACATGGGGGTGGGGCGAAACGTTCTCCTGCCTCCCTGAGCCCCGGGGTGGTGGCCTTGGACTCGTAGGGGCAAATTCCACCTCTCGCATGAGAGGTCATTCTGGCTCCCCCAGCTCTCCTTAGGGGCTCTTTAAAAAGTTATGGCTGCTACTGCTGTTCTCGGTGGCAGTTGCAACGCCCTAGGGGGTGAGCGGGGTGGGGCAAAACATTCTTGTGCAGTTGTGACGCCCGGGGGGCGGGGGGCCAAACGTTCTTGTGCCTCCCTGAGCCCCGAGGTGGTGGCCTTGGACTTGTAGGGGAAAATTCCACCTCTTACGTGTGACGTCCGAGGGGCATTGGCACTTGGACATCACTCCCAAGAGGTCATTCTGGCTCCCCCAGCTCTCTTTAGGGGCTCTTTAAAAAGTTATGGCCACTGCCTCTTTTCTCAGCAGCAGCTGTGACGCCCACGGGGAGGGCAGGGTAAAATGTTCTCCTACCTCCCTGAGACCCGGGGTGGTGGCCTTGGACTCGTAGGGGCAAATTCCACCTCTCACGCGAGAGGTCATTCTGGCTCCCCCAGCACTCCTTAGGGGCTCTTTAAAAAGTTATGGCCGTCACTGCTGTTCTCGGCAGCAGCTACAATGCCCACAGGGGTGGCAGGGCGAAATGTTCTCCTGCCTCCCTGAGCCCTGGGGTGGTGGTCTTGGGCTCGTAGGGGCAAATTCCACCGTGACAGGTCATTCTGGCTCCCCCAGCTCTCCTTAGGGGCTCTTCAAAAAGCCCGGGAGAATCAGGAGATTTTGGGATCCCGATCTTAGTGCTCTCTGAGGGACATATGGGGTTCTTTCAGAGCTCTCTCAGTCTACCTTTAAATCTCGCTCACCACCTAGTGGTGCATAATGCTAAAGAGCTAGAATTTCCATCTGCCAGACAAACTCAAGATCTTCTGGCTATACTACACACACTGCCATATGATAATTATTATTGTTTCCACACAGCTTTGTTAGCAATCCCTTGTCCTGGTTTTTCTACATTTCCCCCCTGCTCTTTCTTGTAACTCAGCATTCCACATTCCTCCCCATTCCTCCACATGAAGCCAGCTGGGTGACCTTGGGTCAGTCACAGTTCTTTCAGAGCTCTCTCAGCCCACCTCTAAGTCTAGCTCACCACCTAGTGTTACATAACACTAAAGAGCTAGAACTTCCAGCTGCCAGACAATCTCAGGATCTCCTGGCTATACCACACACACTGCCAGACAATAATTATTAATTATTATTCCCGTGTTTCCACACAGCTTTGTTAGCAATCCCTTGTTGTCCTGGTTCTTCTATATTTTTCACCTGCTGTTTCAGAAACCTGTTTTCCTCAGATCCTTGGGAAAATTGATTTCTAGGATTCTACAACTCACACGGACCAATAGCCACATGGGTCAGGGGCTACAGTGATTCAGGGGAAGGAGACAAAATAATCTCTCCAGTCTCTTCCGTCATCAGAGCTCCACTGATGGAAGTGGGAGAAGGGGCGATTTCACCCTTTTTCTCTTCCTCACTGCTAATACTCCACGTGGGGGTCTGTAACCCAAAAAAACAACTTTCCCAGGACTGGAAGAAACTGCTTTGGGAAGGAGCATGACATCATTTGGATTTGCATCAACATATGTTTTGCTTATAGAGTATATAATTAGGAAGCATTGTCATTTAAACAAAGGGAAACTGAGCGCAAAAACTTGGCATGTGTTGTTCAAGTTCAAAGGAATCAAATCCTTCCATTCAAGTAGTAACATATGCAGAATATCCCTTCACTTATTTTGATTGATTAAATAAATTGTGAGTCAGGGTAAAAGACAGTGACAATTATTTAAAACTATACAAAACAAAACAAAATCCCAAGAAGGCTGAATGACAATACCACTATTACCATAAAGAACATTTGAACTTTAATTGCTACTAATAGGAAATGCATTAGCTTCCATGGAGACTCTATTTTAGTTCTATTTTAGTTCATTTCATAAGCAGGCTTTCATGTAGAAACATTGTTAACATTTGTCATCCAACATAAATCTTCTCGTCTACTGACAATGATTTTTTTAAAGATAAACTTTACAAAACTAATTGCGTTATACTGTTATCTTGAAAGCACGAAGACAGCAGGTATTATGGTAAATAAGCAGCACAGCTATATTCAATGTTTCTGCTTAAGAACTATCAGGATCGACAATGCTGCAACCATGGGTAAGACTGTCTTGACGTCCCTGAAACCCAACACCCCTCTGAAGCAGAAGGAGGGGGTGCAGGAGCAGTGGATGAAACAAGGGCTCTGCCTGAAATGTGGCGAAGCAGGCCACTTCACCGTGACCTGCCCAGGATCGGAAACCCAGGGAACCATGCGGAAGGAACCGGAGAAGAAACGGGCTTACACCCCAACAAAGAAATCATCCACCCATCCCAAGACCCAGCAATCACTACAAGCAAGTGCCCCCGAGGAGGACCCTGAATCATCCAGCGAAGAAGAGGACCAACTGGTGGGAAAAGGAGAGGGCCTGCAGTGAGCGGTGCTGAACAGCAGGTCCCGAACCCTGAGGCACCTAAAATGGTGAGCAGATACCCTCCCTTTTTTTATGACTGTGACTGTTCTGAATCCGGAGTTAGGTACCCACGTACAGGTACGGGCTCTGATAGACTCGGGGTGTGGTCGAGACTTAATCAACCCTTTGAGGGCAAAAGTTGTCTGACTCCTGGATCCCATTGTGTTTACCCAAATGGATGGGTCGGCTATGAAGGACCCTTGTAAGTACGAGACTGTGCCTTTATGGATGGAAGCGGGAGTGCATTGGGAGCATCGGCCCTTTGTCATCACGTCAGCCACTCACTTCCCTATGGTGCTGCCGCCCATGGCTTCATGACTATGACCCCTATATTCTGTGGGATGAGGGGGTAATTAAGTTTATTTCACCTAAATGCCAAAAGCATGTATGGGAGGGACTGGTGAGAGCTTTCGCCCTTTCTGACACTGATCGTCTTTAATTGGAGGAAGAGGGGGAGGTGGAAGAAAGGGCAATGGCTGTTAGTACCGTGGCCACAAACTGTTCGTGCCTTCAGTGTTTAAGGGGCGAGATAATGTTCGTTGTACACAGAAATAAACTGGTGGGGCATATGGGGTTTGTCAAATTGTTGCATCTGCTACAGTGCCAGTTTTGGTGGCCCGGGATGAGGAAGGATCTTTCCCTGTTTGTCAAATCGTGTCAAACCTGCATTATGTGCAAAGCCTGCCCGGGGAAGCTGCCAGTTCTCCTCCAACCCCTTCCCACACCCAGTAGACCGTGGGAAGTTATCTCCATGGACTTCATCACAGATTTACCCCCCAGCAGGGGTAAAACAGTGATTTGGGCAGTGGTGGACTTGTTTTCCAAGCAAGCACATTTCATCCCCCTTCATGGCGGTGTATGGTTACGAGGCTCCGCCTCTCCCGTTTCTCTCCGATGTTGTGTAAAACTTTGAACAATGCCAAGCAAGCTTATAAGGTTCAGGCAGACAAGAAACGCTCAGATGGCTGGGACATCCAGCCTGGGGACTCAGTCTTTGTGTCCACCAAAAACATTAAGGGACTCCGACCCAGCTGCAAGCTGGAGTGGAAGTTTGGAGGGCTATTCCCAGTGAAACAGAAAATCAGTGAAGTGGCTGTTGAACTTGATTTGCCAAAAAATCTAAGACATTTGCATTCTGTTTTCCATTTCAGCCTCCTCCACCGGGACCCTGGCCCAAACGTGTGGTGGCCTCAATGAGCCCGTCCCCCTCCCCTGATGGTGCAAGGCGAACTGCATTATGAAGTTGCTGATATATTGGACTCTAAGCTAAAGTGTAACATGCTATTTTATGTTGCCCCAATTGAATAATATCAACTCTGCATCAAGTAGGGAAAATAGTGTGGGAGCAGAGGCTTCAAAACCCCTCTGCCCATGCTGCAGTCCCAATTTGTATTGGGGTCCCACATGCTTGTTTAGGAGTTTATTCACTGAGTTACCATAATCACATGTAATCTGGCCTTTAAATGTTCATTTTTTACTCCTCGCTCTAGCCCATCTGACTCATTCACAGGGTTGTGGCTATTTCACTAGGCAACATCTGCCTTTATGAATATGGATTTATCTAGTTGGTTCCAGTATGTTTCTAGGCTTGAATCTTGGTGTAGTCAAATGACACTGGGAAGAAGCTTCAAAATTCAAAGCATACATTGTTTTTTCATCTCTGAACCAAGCACAAGATTTAGTTTCCTGTGTCTAGCAGACTAATTTCTAAACAGCCTTTTAATTTAATTAGCACAAAAGCAACTATTCATGCTCAGCAGCTGGAGCAAGACAAAATGCCACCACTTTCAGATTACAAGGTAGATAGAATTGTATCAATTAAGCAGGCAAGAAGAATTAATTTCTTGTTCGATTATTAATTCAGTCAAGACACAGTAGGCAGAGTTTGAAAAACACAGAGAAAGTAACTTCATTATGGTGTCCTTTTCTAGAGCCACTGCTTTTCGTTTTCTTCATTATTCTCTTTGAATTTTTTCCTCCATTTTCTGCCTTAGAGTTAGTGGTAAATATAGTCCTGATTCTGAAAGTTATGGGAGCTCTAATGGGTCAAGCTTCTAAACACAAAGGGATGGAGCTCCTGCCCGCCCGGCAACACCGCTGGGGGGGGGCTATTTTGCCGCTCCGAAGAAGGGAGACGGCAACGGCAAGGACGCTATGCGTCCTGATGCAGTGGAGGGCGGAGCCGGCTGATTCCCGCCCTCTGTCAGTTGCTGCATGTGCTCGCCCACCCTCCTGCCCTGTTTATTAGTGCAGGCTGTGGCTGGTTGCCAATGGGGCCAGGTAGGAATTTTTCACTTCCACCCAGATTGGCTGAACGGGTGGAAATGTTTTTGCCTCCCTTACACTGAGGGCAGTGGTTTTAAGGGAGGTTATGGTGGACGGTGTTTAAATAGTTTTGGTCACTTGGCAGGTTTGTGCAAGCAAGAAAAAGGAACTGGTGAGCACCTTACAGCACATCCTGTTAGGGAACAGGGGGTCATCAGGAACTGCCTTCGAATGTTAGGGTCCTGGGTGGGGAACGGTGATCACCTCCTCTGGGAACCTTTTAGGGCAGGCTCCTCCCTGCAAGTTGGAAGGCTTCAGGGGTAGGCACTCCTAGAGGGCTACCAGTTTGCTGGGCTGCTGGTCACAAGCCAGAGAGTTGGCTCACAACCAGAGCAGGGTGACCCACCCTTCAAGGGCAAGGGGGTTGGTCAGGGAGTGACACCTGCCTTGCCTGTTCCATGCTTGCTTAGTTTTTGTTGCTGCAATGTTCTGTTAAATAGTTAATAAAGTGGCCCTTGTTTAATTCCAAATCCGTTGTCTGTCTCATTATTCTGGCTGGGTGGCAATGCAACATATCCCAATACTTTAGAATAACATTTATATATTAAAAATATAAAACAAAATGTGAAATAGGACCAAAATGGGATGTTCAATAACAGCTGTACAGTAATTCTAAGAGCTAACATTCAGCACAGCATAGCTGTGCACAGCATAATCAACAAAATCAACATCAGGGCCACACAATCAATCTGGGAAAGAAAGCCATTTGAAAAAAGATCACCTGGTAGACTTTATGAAAGCCTGCTAAAAAGATGCCACGTGAACCTCTGTCACGGCTCAGGTGGGGTGTCACCTGACGCTGCCACCACTCTGGATTTAGGTTCCCTTGAGAAGGCCCACAGCACCCTCCCAAGACCTTCAGACCTCCCTTTTGGCCGGATAATAGGCGTGAGGACCAGGCAGAGTGAAACAAGAAAAAGATTTATTTTATAGGAGGTCAAACAACAAGGTACAGAATAATAACAGTAAGTGGGTGAAAAGAAAGACTCTGAGTTATGTGTACCTAAACAGCTATAATTGAAAGAATCAGTTATTTTTTCCATCATATAGTGTTCCCAAAGTTTTTTATGCCATAGAGATAATGGGGGTGTTGCTGGGGTTTTTCAATAATGAGCAATAATTGTTTTAGCTATAAATATAATAACAACCATTACCCTAAGTGAATACGGTTGAATTCTATCTTATAGTTCAAAAATAAAGATTCAGGAGTTAGTTCAAGGGTATATCCTGTAATAGAAGATTTTTTTTGTATAATCATTTCCCAGAATTGTTTTATTTTGGGGCAATACAACCAAAAATGCATGTATGATCTGATGTGCCCACATTCTTTCCAACAGTATGGACTTATATTTCTATTCAAGTTTGTAAGTATTTCGGGCATATAATACCAACAGGCAAGGATCTTAACAGTTTGAAATTTTATTAAGAGTACAGACAAATTATAACCTATAGATGCCCACATTTTCTTGATCTGTCAGCAGCATTCGGTATGGTTGACCATGATGTGTTAACCCACCACCTTGCCAATGTGGGGATATGGGTAATTGCCTTGCAATGGCTGACCTCCTTTCTCCAGGGTCAGGAATAGAGGGTGATGCTTGGGGGAAAGTTATCCTAACGACACCCACTGGAATGTGGTGTGCCACAGGGAGCAATTCTCTCCCCTATGCTGTTTAATATCTATATGCTCCCTCTCACCCAGATTATCCAGAGTTATGGGCTGGGTTGTCACCAGTATGCAGATGACACCCAGCTCCAGGCAGCTTTTGGGGCCAGAGTGCATGGAGCGCCACTCCAGCAGCCCAGGAGCTGACACAAATGTTGGCTGAAGCAAGCCCCGCCCCCAGCTTCCTGCACCGAAGTGCTGGGGCTTGGGGGAGGCCCAAAGAGCCCCGCAGCCAGCTTCCCCGGGCCCGCACAGAAGCACGGGAGAGTCCCGAAGAGCCCTGCCACCAGGTCCCCTGGGTCCGTGCAGAAGCACTGGGGCTGGGGGAAGACTGGAGAGCCCCACAGCTGGCTTCCCCAGGCCCGCGCAGAAGTGCTGGGGCTGGGAGGAGCCCAGAGAGCCCTGCTGCCAGTCCCCCGAGCCCATACAGAAGTGCTAGGGCTGGGGGGAGCCCCAGAGAGCCCCGCAGCCAACTTCCCAGGCCTGTGCAGAAGCGCTGTGGCACAGGGAAGCCCTGGAGAGCCCCGCCGCTGGGTCTCCCGGACCCACGCAGAAGTCCTGGGGCCGGGGGGAAGCCCAAAGAGCCCCACAGCCGCCTTCCCCTGGCCTGCGCAGAAGTAGTAAGTAAGGGATCTGCGGTGGTGGGGGTGGCGGGGGCTTTATGGGGGTGAATGGGAGAGCCTCCCTCCCTCCATCTCTTTGCCATCTTTCCCTCCTTTCCTTTCCCCCCTCCTTTCCTTTCCCTCTT
>NW_015168048.1:1419432-1424243 GCF_001447785.1 Gekko japonicus
TCTTCCCTTCTCTCTTTCTTTCCCTCCTTCTTTCCTTCTTTCCCCCCTTTCCTTCCTTCTTTCCTTCCTTCTCTTTCTTTTCCTCTTTCCTTCTTTCTTTCCTTCTCTCTACTCTCTGTCTTTCTTTCCTCTTTCCTCCTTCTGTGGCCCAACTCTAGTGAGAAGGGTTTTAAACTTTAACCCCCTTCTCTCTTCGCTCCCCCCCCCCCCGCAGGTCAGCTGGGGAAGGGAAGGGGAGGCTTTTGAAGATGCCTTCCCCCTTTTGCTTCCCCTTCTGACATCACTTCCGGTGATGTCAGGGGGCGTGGCATATGCTAATAGCCTAGTAGCTCATTAGCATACCATCTGCTAATGAGCTCCTGCAGCTATTTTTCTAGGAAATGACCCCTGCCCAGCTCTATCTACTGATGGATGGTCACCCAAACTTGGTCTCAGGAAATCTGGATGGGGCGTTACAAGATGTGGCTGGATGGTTGCATCAGAGCTGACTGAAATTAAATCCATCCAAAACATAGGTCCTGCAACTGAGTCGCGGGGGACTGGGACAGGAAATCAGGCTCCCAGCCTTTGATGAGGCTCCATTGGTGCCAACATTCGGGGTGAAGAGTCTGGGGGTAAGTGCTCCTGGATGCCTCTCTTTCTATGGAGGCCCAGGTCACTGCCAATGCCAGGTCTGCCCTTTTCCATCTGGGGCAGATCAGGAATCTGGCCCATATCTCACCCCCCATCACCTGGCTACAGTGACCCATGCAATGATCACTTCCATACTGGATTATTTAACTCTCTCTATGTGGGGCTGCCCTTGACTTTGCTCTGGTAGTTGCAGCTAGTGCAGAACATGGCAGCACGGGTGTTGACGGTGATGCCTGTGTGGGCTCATATCCACCCAGAGTTGCGCGAACTACATTGGCTGCCTATTGAATACCGGATCCATTTCAAGGTGCTGGTGCTTCCATTTAAAGCCCTATACAGCCAGGGGACAGCATGATCTTAACAGTTTGAAATTTTATTAAGAGTACAGACAAATTATAACCTATAGATGCCCACATTTTCTTGATCTGTCAGCAGCATTCGGTATGGTTGACCATGATGTGTTAACCCACCACCTTGCCAATGTGGGGATATGGGTAATTGCCTTGCAATGGCTGACCTCCTTTCTCCAGGGTCAGGGACAGGATTTATTACCATTCCTCAGGGTCTTCTGGTTGGCCTCCTATCAGTGGCCTGGATTCTAATAGCTATATGGGAACCTGCACTCCTTTTCCATCTTAATTGCTGAGACATCTGATCAGATTTTACATGGTATTTTATGATTCTGTGCTATTGAAGTGGATTTCTTTTGAAGTGGATTTTAATTGTAGTATATTATATTTATCATTCATGATAGAACCCACACTGAGCCTGCTTGCGAAGAGGGAGGGATACAAGTCCACTAAAATTAAAAAATTTAAAAGAAGGATTTCCCACAATTCAGATGCCACCCCTGTAAAGTTCTGTTCAGGGGGACCATACTTGAAGGAACAGAGACATCAGCAGCATCTGATTGGAGGATATCTGTTGATTTGTGCATTGATACAGGAATAGGCAACTCTTCCAGTATGAAGACAAAGCCTGCCTCAGTGGGGAGGGTGGAATACAAATTGAATAAATAAATAAAATAAAATAGCATCTTGAAGTGAACTGGGAATCAAGTAAGTACAGTTGCTTCAAGACTGGCTTGTAAACAGCTATTTCAGAAGACTTATGGATGGTATAGTGCATGATGTGGCAGAACGGGCCTGCTCTTGCCAGCAGGCCCTGTTCCACCCTGCCCTCCAAGGTTTTCCCAATACCTGGAAAGGCTTTTCTTTCTCTCTTGGGTAATCACTGCCACCATCTGACCTTTTTATGGAATGGCCCACTAGGAGGGTCAGGAATCCCAGCATCCCTTTCAAGTTATGAGGCCTTTCCTCTGTGTCTCCTGCTGCCTGGTGCCTGGTCAGCACACAGGGACTGTTTATTGCCTTGTGCACCCTTGGAGGAATAGCCACTTACCAACTGCCTGCCTCCCCCTGGTGCTTCTTTTAAAATAGCATGTCCAAGATGGTGGAGGTCTATGTGGTACAGAGAACCACCACCAGCACCAAAAGTTATAAAGCATTTATTAAGAAGAAAATATTCACAAACATACTTCTAGCACAGCACCAGATTGAGCAAGGAATTCAAAAGAAAAAGGTAAAATGCAGTTCCTCTGTCCCTCTTTTTATCCATGTCCTATCAGATGTTAAAATAATATAGGACAGGCTCCTTAGCTTAGGATGTTGTAGATCTCTACAGAGTTGTCATTACCTTGCAGCTTCCTCCAGCTCTTCAGACCAGCACATGGTTAATGGTCATCTCCTCCAGGCCTCAGTTAAGAGTTCTGCCTGCTCTGATGGACTCAGCACCAAAGAGACCTCCCTTCTTGCTCCCTTGAGCGTTATCACATCACCAACTGACCAGGTCAGGCTTTCTTCCTGAAGTCTCTCTAGTATATAATTCCTCCAAGTCTCTGTTCCCTGCTTGAAAGGGGGGAGGTTGACCATCCCATTGTCTAGACCTATTAACATTTGTATGAAGGTGGGCTGAGGTAACTCTGAAAAGCAATTGAACTGACTTCTTTCCTTCCTGCATGTTCTCTGCCCATAGAGGAAAAAAACTTTTAAAACTCAGAATGAAGGTTTTGCTATTTCAAATTTCCAAATTTAAAAAGTGCATTTTCTTCATGCATGACATAAGGAAAGAATGTGTTTTCCAGCAGTCTCATTTGCCTACTAAGAAATTTTAGCCTTCCTTTTGATCAGTCTGCTCATTCTCTCAACCAGGACACTATTTCTTTGGTGGGACAAAAGAATGTGGTGGTATTGTTGCATTTCAACAAAGATTTCCACCCCATTGCACATTCTTTAGGAGAGTCTTCCCTGGTAAAACTGAGGACATTAATTGAATCACTCTGTGGTAAGCTTTGCAGCAAATATACTTAAATGCAGTTTTTGAATTATATCCACCACTATTATGGCAAATATTTGGCAGATAACCAAAATGGCCCAATTATATCTATTATTTGAGAGGCAGAAGAGATAGTCAGCTGGTGTTAAAGGTTCCCAGAAGAGTTTCTGTAGCATGGCATTGCTGGTATATAGGATTCCTAATGTTACCTCCTTAATTAGCTTAATTTGCATCCCTGGCCACCAGATGGTTTTGTCACAGTGGCCTTTTAATTGTTACTGGATGATGGTCATAGGACAAGTGAATTAAATGTTCCTTGGGGGCAGTGGCAGCAACACGATGGCTATTTGTCAGAATCTATGGATTGGTCCTGCTGTCTCTCCCACTTATTTATATCTATATTTCATTCTTTCTCTCTAACGGGGACTCAAAGCCACTTATATAATTGTCCCTTCTCCAGCTAGCTAAATAAGATCAGCTTTTATTCAGGATGACCTTATTGGTTTGCTGAATCAGATTAGAGAATCTGATTTGGCTGAATAAATGCCCGCAAAATACTCATAGGGTATTTGTTGGGTATTTGTCCAGTTTGGTTTAGCTGAATGCACAGCCCTATTCATGAACTGAAGTGAACTGAACTGAAGTGGGCTGCCCGAGGGGCTCAGCTGTTTAGATCAAAAACCAGCTGAGCTGTGTGGAGGTAACTGCGCAGCTCAGGTGTTTAAGGGACTTTCTTGGGCAGTCAGCCTCTGGGGCTAGGTGCCCAAGAAAGCCCTTTTTAACACCTGAGCCAGGAGGAGCAGGCTGCACTCATGGCTCAATTGTTTCTGATCTAAACAGCTGAGCTGTGGGGGCAGCCTTCTCCTGCATCTCAGTTATTTGGATCAGAAACAGCTGAGTCATGCGGGCAGCCTGTTCCCTGCAGCTCAGCTGTTTAAGGCACAAACCTCACAATCCCAGTTCAGTTCATATGCAAGCCAACTGGGTTTATGGGGTTCATGGTTTGGTTCATTTTGCACATGAACCACGAACCGAACTGCATTTTTGTGGTTCATTTTGCCCATTAATCACAAACCGAACTGCATTTCTGTGGTTCACGCCCAACCCTAGTCCTCCAAGACTAGTCAATGCAGACGGGCAGCAACTCTCCAGGGTCTCAGGCAGAGGTCTTCTTGATCACATTCTCCTTGGTACTTCTAAGTGGAGATGCCAGGGATGGAACCTGGGACCTTCTGCATGCCAAGAAGATGCTCTCCCACTTGCCCACAGCCCCTCCCCTATGAGTTTACAACTGAACAGTGATATAGAAATATTTTAAACATTTATCCATGAAGTGAATGTTGTTATACAATATGTCCAGATCTAGCTGGCTAGAGAGAAAATCCACTACTTATATAACTTTATTAGAAATAAACATTTTTATGCCAACCTGCAGGGTTCTGGTATGATTAAAGGGTTAAAAGGTCATTGTTAGTGTTTCTTTATATCTATATATCTAATTCCCAAGGCGCCCCTTGCATGCGGATATCTAAACCGGCAGATCGGGGGCACCTGGGGGGCTGGAAGATTTTCCTGCGCACATGGGGCAATGCTCAGGTGTGCAGAAAAATATGAAAAGTTGGAAAAATATTTAAATTACCTAAAAAGTAAAAGAGCATTCCCTGCGCATGTGCAGAGAATGCTCTGGGAACTCTGGTGGGCCGGTGGCGGGAAGGCGCTCAGGCCTCGCCGCCGGAGCTGGGGTGAGGGGGAAGGAGATTGGCAGGGCCCAAGCAGGGGGGGAAGGAGACTGGGGGGGCGAGCCGGGGGGGAAAGAGGAGATTTGCAAGGCCGCTCAGGCCCTG
>NW_015168048.1:1424326-1448389 GCF_001447785.1 Gekko japonicus
GTATCACGGGTCCCCTTTCTTGTACACTTTATATACGGTCTGAAAAAAGCTACTGCCAAGTTTAATACTTAGCTGGACTGTATCCTCACATCATTGGATATTACTGCACTATAGTTATCATTCTCAGCCGCAGTACTTGCCCACTTAAGAAAATTCAGTAGTCCATCTAGTCCAGCACCCTGTCTCACTCTGTAGCCAACCAGTTCCTCTTGAGGGCCACAACAGGACATAGAGGCTGAAGCCTTGACATAGTTTTTCCTCCTGGCTCTGGGATTCAGAGGTTTAGTACCTGTGAACATAAAGTTTTCCTATAGTTAACATGACTAGTAGCCACTGATAGACTCCTCCGAGCGAACTTCCTATTGGTCGCTTCGTAACAGCGACCAATCAGAACGATACCATTCCCTAGGAGGGAAAGACTCCCATTGGTCCTTAACTAAGTAATCTCATTGGTTGTTAATTGTAAATAGGCGTGGCTACATTAGCCCGGTTATGTTTAAAAGGAGCATAAGCTCCCACTGTTTTCTGTTCTGGTTTCTTACTGAGTTGAGTGCTTGTTCGTTACTTCCAATAAAGCTGAATCACTTGCTGAATCACTCTAAGAGTCCTTTGTTAGTGCGATCTAACATTTAGTACCTGTGAACATAAAGTTTTCCTATAGTTAACATGGCTAGTAGCCACTGATAGACCTATCCTCCATGAATCTGTCTAATCCCCCTTTAAAGCTGCCTATGTGCCTGTGGCCATCACTACATCCTGTGGCAGCAAAGTCTGCATTTTAATCACTCTCTTTGTAGAGATGATTGCTGTTGTGAATGATTGCTGTAGTGTAACATCCAACAAGGTATGAATGCAGCTTAGATACAATAATAAAACAACAGTAGCCAGTCTGAATTAAGGAGGCTAAATCTGAAATAAAATAATCTGTCAGAATTCAACGTAGGCACTTTCTGCAGTAGCACAGCACATGGAAGTTGTGTCTCCTGGGATTATGTTTGGGAGACAGCTTTGGATACTTCTATAAAACAGGGAAGGAGAAAACTTGCTTTGTTGTCTAACTTCAGATGCTCCCTTTTGGGAACCAGTGACTTGTGCTTTGCTTCACAAGAACAGCTGTGTCTCCCAGTATTTTAGAAATCACTGACATAATAGTTCTTATGTGGAATCTCTTTACAAGAAGATTTTTTTGCACTTAAAAAATTGAATAAACATTCTGCTGATTACCTCCATGCTCACCGAATGATTATATTGCTTCTGCCTAAGTTTTATGACTTTAATATTCAGCTCCATTTATTAGTGTTATTAAAACACATTTTAGCAGGCCTTGGTCAAATAAGGATATGTCGAAAAACACAATCCCGATTATTTACAGAGGCCTCTAGTTTGCAATTTGAGGACATTCATTGTGCTGCTACTCCCCCTCCCCACAGAGAAATAATATTTCTGCCTTGCTAAGGGTGTTGAGAGAAAAGAAAATTGAAAAGTTTTACATTTGTGCTTAAGGTATTGTTAAATGGGATGAATGACTGTGATGGAAGTTGATGTTGCATTTGACATATTGACTTGGACTTTGTCTAGGGTTGCTAACTCCATGTTGGGAAATTCCTGGAGATTTAGGGCAGGTGGTACCTTGGGAGGGCACGGTTTGGGGAGGGGATGGATCTCAGCTAGACCCCACCCTTCAAAGTAGTCATTTTCTCCAGGGAAACCGATCTCTCTAGTCTGCAGATCAGTTGTAATTCTGGGAGATCTCCAGGCTCCACTAGGAGGTCGACAACCCTAACTTTTCCTGTTGAATGATTTAAAAATTGCAGTGCAATCCTAAAAACACTTTCCTGGGAATAAGTACTGTACTTAAGACTGCTTTCTTAGCAAGTATGAATATCTTGTTCAAGATATGCGTGTGAGAAATCAAGCATACACAATTATTCTGGCCTGTCAGCTAAATATAATTCATGGTAATTATTTCTTTCCTTGTCTCTCTCCTCTGCAGGCCAGAAGTTTAAGCTCAAAAGTTAAACAATGAGATTCACAAACCAAGACAGCATACTTCCACTAATATGATTTAGTTTGAAGTCGGGGGTACTGTCTAAGTTTTGGTGGAGCCATACCAACTTTATCGTTGCATAAAGCACTAAAATGTATATTGTCATGCTCCAGCAATTGTCACTCTCCATCAATTAAAAAAAATGTTGAATGGCAGGGGTGCAGCCCCTCTCAGAACTCCCAAGAGGCCTGGGCCACTTCCAGCTTTTGAGGCCCCAGCCATAATAAATTAGAAATGATAACATATGATGCACATAACAACTAGCTGAAAAACTGATCAAATGCCAAAAATTACCAAATGTTTAAAATATGACTGCTGCTTTGAGCTTGAGGCTCAGGTCAAATGGTTGTTCTGGGCCCCCTCTGAATGGCCCTGTGGGATTGTTCCAAGTTTTCATGCAGGAAATTTGGATTTAAAGGTGTGTGGGTGGAAAAAAGAGCTGCTCATAAAACCCTTGCTTAGAGTTCTTAGGTTTTTCGTAGCACTTTTCTCACCTGTTCACAGCTATTTCTTTCCTTGACCTGCAGCTCTGGAGCTATTTGAGACATTAAAAAAGAGTCCTCAGGAAATGGAATAGATCTCAAGACTAGAGAGATCAGTTCCTTTGGGTAAAAATGGCTGAGTGGACTCTATGGCATTATGCCCTGCTAAGGCCCCTCACCTCCCCAAACCTCATACTCCCCAGGCTCCACCCCTAGATCTCCAGGAATTTCCCAACCTAGAGTTTGCAAAACCCATGAGAAGCAATTCTAGTCCTTCTAAGATATAGGGTTGCCAGATCCCCCCTGGGGGGGGGGTTGCCTGATTTAGGGCCCCCCAGTCCACAGGCCCAGATCTGGCCAGTGGGGGAAACCCCGCCCCCAAAGTACCTGGATAGGGCTAACATGCCTGGTGTGATGACATCATCCAGAGGTGACATCATCGTGCCGGGCACGTTGCCAAGGGGAGACGCTCTAGCATTTCACCTGAAAATGTGATGGCATCATAGAGTTTCTAGCTTGAATATAGAGCATCCCCCTTGCAACATGCCTAGCACGATGAACATCACTTCCAAGTGATGTAATCGCTACACAGCGCGCCAGAAGATCCCGGGAGAGGAGCTTCTCCCCCCCACCAGCAAAAGGTAGGGACCCAGCAACCCTACTAAGATATGATGGTCCTGACCTGGATGGCCCAGGCTAGCCTGATCTTGTCAGATCTTGGAAGCTCAGAATGGTCTGCTCGGGTTGGGTTTTGGATGGGAGACCACCAAGGAATTCCAGGGGCACTATGCAGAGGAAGACAATGGGAAACCACCTCTGAAATGTCTGGCCTTGAAAACCCTATGGGGTTGCCATAAGTCAGCTGCTACTTGACACACACAAGATATGATGAGGATGTCATGTCATCATGCACCCTAGTTGGCCACAAGATGTCTTAAAGCCAAACCAGAACAAGCATTGCCTAGTCTTTTCTCATCTCCCATAGAAAAGATATAAAGTAAATAAAGCATGGGAGCAGCAAATAGGCAGTTTCCTAGTAGTTGGGGGAATTAGCTTTAAGGAAACAGAGTGAGAGGGGTAACTGAGTTCTCCACCAGTGTTTATGGGGATCTTTCTCTTTAAGAGAACTCTCAAATAAACCAGGCAGATGTTCAACCAGAAATGAATTTTATTAAAAGAGAATAAAAGGATAAAACACGCATACAAACACAATACACACACACAAAGAGCTAACTGGAAAACGCAGGGTGGGAAGGGGAAAGCATTTGTAGGGAAGGGTAATATTTACCAATCCTACAGAGGTCTGGGAAACAGCAGCAAAATGGTCAGCATTTCACAAAGAGAAGAGAAATGCATGGGTGTGGCCAAGAACACACGCACTGCACCGGTGGCTAGAAGTTCTTGATATAGGGCTAAAATGCTCCCTGGGCAAGCTGACATATTTGCCCCCCAAACAATAATGCAATGTTTTTTTTCTGAGGTGGATAATGATTTGGGATAGTCTTGATTTTTCTGAGGTGGACTATAGGTGTAAATGGGGCTTGATGATGGGAAAAGCTACTAGGTTTGGTGAATAGAATTAAGTGTTGCTTAATTAGGGTTGCTTAATTAATTAATTAGGGACAGCAAAGGATGAGATCATTAGACAGTGTTGTCAAGGCAACGAACATGAAATTAAGCAAACTCTGGAGCACGACGGAAGACAGGAGGGCCTGGCATGATGTGGTCCATGGGGTTGCGAAGAGTCGGACTCGACTGTGCGATTGAACAACAACAAATTAGGGTAAATGGGTGCAAGGAAGTGAGGATAGGAGTTGATGAGATTAGTCCAAGGTGAGTCAATAGGTTCTTGGGCGACCCATTGTCATAAATTATGCATCTCTTCAGGGTGTGGAGGAGGTTGTTAGCTAGCCAGCTGCGCCTACTCACTCTTCTAAACTCCATGTCCAGGCTTGTTTCTGGCTGGCATACATTTTGTGTCATTTTGGGCCAGGCATTGTATTGCACCTATGGTATTTGAGGTGATATTTTAGGAATGGTGTTTATGGTTATTCTAGCTATAAATTGCCCCTCTGCAAGAAGAGGGGTCTGACTGCTAACAACTGGGACAAAGGATTAAACCATTTCTTTTACATTTCTCTATTCTGAAGTGTAGTCAATTAAATCTGCTTTCAGTGAACAACAACAACAAAAATTGCTGGCAAAATCAGATAAAACTGGCCTATAATGTCTTATTGGACTCTGTGTGAGGACTCATTGTGACACATGAATTAGTCATGGTATAAGTGAAGTTTCACAGTCAACATTCACAAAACCAGTGGGAAAAATAAACTTTAGATCGTAGAAAAAAGCATTCATCATTCTTTTCCTCAGGCCATGCATGAATGATATTGTGATTTTTTTCAGTGTTCTCCAATGTCAATTTATCCTCTTTCAGCAATGTTCTTTTATGTGCCCAGAATTCATTTAAACACTGTAAAAAGAAATATGCAGCATTTAAAAGCTACAAAACCCTTCAATTTGTTTCACTAGGAGCTGGATAAAGCTACTAGGTTATATGGCTGCCAGGTTGTAATCTGGAGATTCTGCACATGAACCAGATCTATGCTGAAATAGTTCACTGAAGCACCTAGCCAAGTATTGCATACTCTGACAGGCAGTGGTTCTCAAAAGGTTTCAGACAGGGTTGTTGTTGTTTTTTAACCAGTTACCTGATCCCTTTCTCTAGGAAAGGCAGGGATTGAACCTAAAACTTTCTTCATTCAAAGCACATTCTCTATGGGGGGGGGATTTTCCCTCCCCCATTTTACCTTTAAATCTTCTGTTGAATCAAGAGATGAGGCAGTTTTGGCTTCCACCATTTGTTCATCCTCTAGCAGCTTTAATAACCAGGATCCAACAAAATGTACCACACAGCAAATGGGAGAGGGAACTGTTGGAGTGAGCGTCTCAGTATGCGTGGATGTCGTGGAGCACTATATCACTCTAAGCGTGCAGAGGTGTAATCTCCTTGAATGGGATGCCTCTCTTTGTCTTAACCTGGGAGCTGCCCTTTGACCCCTCCTCTCTCTCTCCCCCTTTGTGCGCTCACTCACTTTACATGGCCTTCCATGGAGCTCACTCACTTTACATGGCCTTCCCTGGAGACACATGTCTCTGCAGCTGTCTCCTGTAGACAATGCCCTCCTACTCCCACACACATGATGCCAGTTTAGCTGGCCTTTTGTGACAGAGAAAGTACTCTTTAGATTAGACTTCTTTCCCTTCTGTTGACTTCAACCGGAATGTGAACTGGATCTTTTTGAATAAATGTATGTTCGCCTTTTTTATAATAATACTTTTATTTACTGCACTCAGTATCATGATTCTATTACTGGGCAAATTCTGCTATATTAACCACATTTCCCAATAGGAGCAAGATGACAAGATCAGGGAATGCTGTGTGGGAGCAGCTGTGGCAGCTTCGTCTCCTGATACAGCAGCAGCCTTAAAGGTAAAGGGGTGATCTTCAGACTGTAACCTGACAGCCCCATGGCCAGGTTTGTCTGGCCTATTATTTCTGCTAGAAATGTAAGTTTGCCTCTTATTTTATTGGATAGCACTTACTTAACAATTAAAAATAGTTTCATGTTCTGCGTGACAATAAGACTCAGCTATTTAGTGGAATTCAAAATATACCAGTACCACTGTTTTAACAGATGAAGAGTTTTAATTTTCTATCAGTCATATTTATTTTGTTTATAAAATTAGTTCCAGCAGGAAATCTGTTACAAGTGAGCAGGTTTTTAGTTATTTTTCCTGGAAATATTAACTCAGGCTTTCTTTCTTGCTTTCTTTCTAGTCTCAAGAAAGAACAGACAAATGCTACCATTTCCATAGGAGATCATGACACAGAAGATGGCTGTTGTTGTAAGCAAGAGGTGGGTGCTATGGAATGGTTATACTGAAAAGAACACATCCTGTCCACAGGCTTACCATACAAAAAGACAAGACTGCAAGGAAAGGAAAAAGTTCACAAAAGGAAGGGGGAAAGAAGACAGAAAGGCAGAAATTAGGGACCAAAAGCCAGGGGGAAGTATGTTTTCAAATGCTGTTTGAATAGTTGCAAGAAGGGACAGGGTGTGGAGGTAGGAGGCAGTGAATTCCCAAGACAGGAAAAAAGAAGGATCAATTAAGAAATAGAAGAAATGACCCTAAAAGGGAAGTATTAGCAAGTATAAGCAGGTTGAAGATGTTAAGAAAGCAACTAAAGAATGAGTGTTATATATTAGGTCTGGAACATTCCAGGATTGTTTCTACCAGGGACTGGCTGAGCTTGGAGCTCTAGAACAATAGCCCACCAGGACTCTGGAAGTGACCAATGAGAAACTAATGTTATGTAAATAGTCTGTCATCAGGAGTTGGGTGTGTTTGGGTGTGGTTTTTAAATGCTATTTAAACAGGGCTGTTGCCCTGGTGTTTAGTCTTGTTCCTGAAATCACTAAATAAAGTAGAGCTGTTCACTGCAATGCATCTCAAACCCAGTATTTAATGCTGGCAATGAAGATGGGATCCTGTTGAGCGAGCTTTGAGCCCATCTGCACCACACCACACACCAAGCTCCAGTGCCACATGCATTGCACCACAACCAGGACCATGGCTGCCGCTCCAGGACACTTTGACTCATTCATTTCAAATTCTTCCTCGAGTCCTCCAAGGTCGACAAAGATGTGAAGAAGCATGCCACTTTCTTCCGGGTCTGTGGCCGCTCAACATTTGAGATGGCTCACTCACTGCTAGTGCTGGGAGAGCTACGAAACACCCCATACCAGACAGTTATAGATCAACTGCAGGAGCACATTGCACCAACGCCCTCCATCATTGCAGCCTGTCACGCATTTTACACGAGGAACCAGGTAAGTCAATCATGGCCTATGTTACACCCCTCTGGTGTACTGCCCGTCATTGCAACTTCCACAACCTAGAGGAAATGCTCCATGACTGGCTGGTGTGTTGGCTTCAGGATGAATGGATCCAAAGGAGGCTCATTGCCAAGTGAGACCCCATGTTCAAGGACGTGCTTGAAGAAGCCCTGTCCGGTAAAGCTGCCAACCAGTTCACTGCAGAGGTCCACCAAGCTCTGAGTCCGCCAGCTTCATGGAGGCCCAACACTGCAGCCCACCACGTGAACACCTCCGACGAGGACGAGAAGGTCCTGAAAATACATCAACCAGCCCATCATGGCACTAGAACATCCACCACAGCTCTGTAGCCCAGAGGTGCTGCCTTTACCCTAGGGTAGCCTCAACAACAGGGGGTACCCCACTTTCTAACCTGAGCCAGAGACCCACAAACCCAGACCAAGGAAGGCACTCTTGGTTCTGAACCATAGAGCTAACAAAAACCTTGCAAAAGGGTCTCCATTTTCAGGTGGCATAAAAAACCTCCCAGCCCCCCCCCCCCCAGGAGAGGTATGCATATGAAACAAGGTAGGTATCTGCATTTCTAAAGGCTATTCAGTTGCCACCTGGCAAATAGTCCTCCTGTCTCTAGAACTTCACCTTACCCTTTTGTGTTCTTTTGCCTCCAAGCCTATTTCCTGCTCCATCCCTCAGGATAAACTAGATTATCATTGATAATCCAATAATACATTGAAACGTTTAGTGATCCTTCCTGATACTAATCAGAGATTCATCTCTCACCTTTTTCCTATACTTTGGAACCTTTTCAAACTACCCTGACTGGACCATTAATGGTCATAAAACCCATTCAGCTAGCCACCCAGCACCTGACTGATTTAATCAAGGCCATTGTTAAGCCTGACCCAGCCCCTCTAGAATGTCATTGGTTACATCCAGGTCTGGCTCCTCCTGATGCCGCACCCTCTGGGACCCAGGATTGGCCCAGGTAATCTTTTGTCATCACCTGGGGCAAGCCCCTCAAGACCTCCCGTGACAACAAGCCACTGTGTCCTGGGCCATGAAGGAGCTGCTCACCTCCAATGCAGTCCTGGCCCATTTCAATTAAAAGCTGTTGGTCATGCTCACTTGTGATTGTCAGCTATGTTGCCATTGTATGGGGGGGCGGAGTCAGTAGGGTGAACATCTTATTTTCCTGGAATATTGGTTTCATTTTTCTCGCTTGGCCTTATCTTGTTATCTTATCCCTGGGAACCTGTAGTCATTACTTTCAGTGCGCAAGGCTTGCACTTCTGATTGGGTTAACGCCATCAGGGCTTCCTGCTTCAAACGAAGTATATCTTCCCCTCTCCCACCTGTTGGGTTAGCCTTTACACAGAATGTATGCACAAATGATCTGCTTCTACTGAACTCAATAAATGTGATCCTTTTGAAGGAACGTTGTTGAGCCTGAGTTTGTGGGACTCTGACAGTAATGGGGTTGGCACAGTTCTTGGCCACCAGCTTCTGGATGGCAGGGAAGTCCCCATGGCATATTACTCCTGCACCCTGTCTTCGCCCGAGCGCAACTATGCACAAATCAATAAGGAGGTGCTGGCCATTGTTGTGGGAGTCAAGAAATTCCATGACAACTTCTATGGGTGGACATTCACCATTGTGATGGACCACAGCCCTCTGCTGGGACTTTTTGCCCCAGATCACCAAAAAACCCAGATGCTCTCGCCTCGGGTACTTTGTTGATCCATTTTCCTCATTGAGTACCACTAATCCCTCCTCCACCATCCTGGGAAGGTGATGGGACATACTGACACCTTCAGCCGCTTGCTGCTCCACTCCATCGATCTGGACCTGGCTCCTGTGCACCAGATCCGGCTTGTGGAAGAGCTTCCCAACCGCCCTCTTCACACCACGGACACTTCCTGCCACACTGTGAAGGACCAGGTTCTCTCCCTCATTCTGCACTGGGTGGGGAGGGGCTGGCTCACCAGCCAGGTGGACCTGGACTTTACAGCCTTCTCATTTCACCAGGACGAACTCTCAGCTCACAAAGGGTCCTTACTGTGAGGCAGACAGGTAGTGGTTTCTGCTATCCTGCGGCTTGTGGAAGAGCTTCCCAACCGCCCTCTTCACACCACGGACACTTCCTGCCACACTGTGAAGGACCAGGTTCTCTCCCTCATTCTGCACTGGGTGGGGAGGGGCTGGCTCACCAGCCAGGTGGACCTGGACTTTACAGCCTTCTCATTTCGCCAGGACGAACTCTCAGCTCACAAAGGGTGCTTACTGTGGGGCAGACAGGTAGTGGTTTCTGCTATCCTGTGCCAGTGAGTCTTGTCAGACCTGCATGAGACGCACCCCGAAATTGTGCGAATGAAGGCACTCACCCGGAGCTATGTGTGGTGGCTGGGAATGGACAGTGAAATAGAGGTCTGGGTCCAGTGCTGCCAGGCCTGGCAAGAGACCCAGCTGGAACCGCCCGACGGTCCCATGCAGCATTGGAAGTCCACCCGCAACCCTTGGTCTTGGGTGCATTTGGACTTTGCCAGCCCCTTCCAAGGACAAATATTCTTTATTTTGGTGGACTCCTACACCAAATGGCTGGAGGTCATGCCAGTTGCTTCCACTTCCTCCAAAGCAGTAATCTGTGCCCTCAGAAAAATCTTCAGCACGCACAGCCTACTTGACATGGTCGTGATGGATAATGAAACTGCCTTCACTTTGGGGGAGTTCCAGGAGTTCTTGGGCCGCTACCTCATACGGCACATCCACTCCATGCCCTTTCACTCGGCCACCAATGGGCAAGTGGAGAGGATGGTACGGACCATGAAGGAGTCCCTCCGGTGGATCATCTATGGGGCCTGGAACCATAGGTTTGCAGTATTCTGTTGTTGTTGGTGGTGGTGCAATTTTTATTGCTTTAATACTACAAACACTACAAAAGGAAAGGGAAATAAGGGGTACTAGACACTAACCAATAGCACATAAAGTTAAAGCAAGGATCATCATATCTACAGAGTTATTGGCAGTTGTTCCTACCATTATCGATATATATAAAAAGGTGAGTACAGGAATAAAACTGGCTGCCCTACATCTTGATTAGTAAAGATAAATCAAGCCCATTTAGCCAAACTGAGTACATCATAGTTTCAAATACAAAATAACCTTTCAGAGTTTCATTACAGTACATTAATTATCTCCTGTGTTCTTATCGAATCTCAGTTAGACTTCAAGAGTTTTAGGAGCTGCTGTGTCTTTTTTGGAGTCAGAACCTTCAGAGGAGCTGTCAGGAATAGTTATGCTGTCTTCAGACTCATGATCACTCTTTTCTACTTGCATGGTGTCCTCTGCTTTCCCTTTGTCCTTAGATGCTGTTTGTTGCTGTTCCAAGAATATCTTTGCTTTTTGGGCAGAGTCAATCTTCTCCTTTTTACCATTATAGTTGAAAATAAGACCTTGTAGAAATGTCCACCTGAAGGGAATGGAATGGTTATGTAAAAAAGAGGTTAGGTTTTTGTATTGTCATCTCTTTTGTATCTCAAATGGAATATCCTTTAGGATCTTCACTTCTTTGCCTTTGATTTTCAGGGATTTCCCATTAGTCACTTTCAAGATAACATCTCTAGTAGACCTTTTGGAGAATTTAACAAATATTTCACCAGGCATCTTATTTTTCTTGATAAAATCTGGATAGGTTTGATAAACCATGTCCATATTGCTTTGTAGAAAATCCTCTTTAAGGTCTGTCACTGGTGCCAGTGCTTCGCTTAATAATGCCTTTAAATTCTCCCCTTTCTGTTCTGGCATACCCTGAAATCACAGGACATATAATAATTTCTCCATTTGAAGCTGTAACAGTGGAGATGCACTCTTTTTCCACGACCTCCAGTCTTTGTTTAATAGAATTTGCCTTGGCATCAACTTGTTTCACTGCTTTATCAGTTTCATCTGCCCTTTTAGCTGTATCCACCAATTGTTTCTGGAAACAGTCAACCTTACTATTGATATCAGTCATCTGGTCCAGCAGAGGGTGCAATGCTGTAGCCATCATGTTTGGGAAGTCAGCAACTGCTTCCGGTTTAATAGCCAAGGTCACTGAGCTGGCAGTTCCTGGAGAAGCTTTTTTTTATGCGCCATTTTGTCTCCTCTCATCGACATTGTTTACACAAGGTACAGTCCATTTAAACAATCTGAAGGTCCTTTTATTTTACGTCGCTTTAAACTATTTTGCACCCTGTTTGGCTAGTTTGATTATTTTCTAGTCAGAACCGTTCTTGCCACCTAGCTGTCGCTTAGCAACTGCTACTTTTCTTCGGGGGGGGGACTCCCCAATTCCTCCCCTCCCTCCAAATCTGCTAGGAACTTTGGATTGGTTTCTCCGCTTCACCGCTTGTTTAGCTTATGGGAATTTGCTAAGACTCACAGTTCATTCTGACTTTTTTTCAGTAGAAAGGACAACATTTCGCTGGATCGCTTGCCCACGTCATCCGGCATGCACCTCTATACTCCATAGTGGTCTCGTGGCGACAGGACCTATTGGGGTAAAGAGGAGCCTCAATTCCTCCGCTGTCACCCTTGAAAGAGGCACCTCCTTCATCCCAGGCTCAGAGACCCCTAGAAGGTCTCATAGAGGGCTTGGAACCATCTGAGTCCCCTCCCATCCACTGCGATTTTTTTTTTATATATATAAATGATTTATTCCCTCTCCTAAAAAGGAGAGATATTTCGCTTAAAATTCAGAAAGGGGGGAGGGTATATAGAGGGGTAAAGAAAAGATGAGTGTGTTAAAGTATTAGTATATTAATCTTTTAATGTTAAAAGTTAACAGTCCATAATTTCTTCTGCCGTCGGGCGTTCTTCTTTTCTTCTGTCTCTGTTAAATAAGGCAATTAATATATTAGTAATGTCCTTCTGAGATTAATTTCTCTTTCAAAGTGTAATCCGAAAAAAAAAGAAAAAGAAAGTTTTTAAACTTTGGGGTCTTTTCCTCTCTTTCCTCTCAAGTTATATTTCAATCCTGCCGCTCCTCCGGCTTCTTCGTCCTTCACCTCTCCCTCTGAGCTGCTGTCTTCCACGCTTAATGATGACATCCACTTGGCCAGTTCTGCACCCTCTTCTTTACTGGCGTGTCTTTTCAAGAAATCTTGAGCCTTAAAGATAGAGTTTATTTTTTCTCTTTTGTCTTTAAACTTGAAAACCAGTCCTTTGGGCACCAGCCATTTATAACTCGTTTCATGTTTTTGTAAGAAGGTGGTCAAACCTTTATATTCCTTTCTTTTCATTCTGATTTCAAATGGAACATCTTTCAAAATCCTGATCGTTTGATCTCCAGTTTTCAGGGGTAACGCTGATGTAACCTTTAAGATCTGGTCCCTGAGGCGCTGTTTTGAGAATTTCACAACCACTTCTGCTGGCAACTTATTTTTTCTTGTGAAATTGGAGTAGGCCCTGTAGACCAAATCCATTTCTTCTTTTATTTTTTCCGCTTCGCTGCCAGTTAGTGGTGCTAAAGCCACTGCCAAAATATCTCTCAGGTCCTCTCCATCTTCTTCTCTCAATCCCTGAAATCGGAGAATTAGGTTTGATTTTTCCATTTGGAGCATTAGCGTTTTGTTATCTTGCTTTTCTTGATGCTTTTCCACATTGAAGACCTTCTTCTTAACTATCTGTACTTCTTCTGCTGATGCCAGACATTTCTTTGCAATGTCGTCTACCTTTTCGGCTGTCTCTGTCATCTTTTTTTGTTGAAGTCCAAAGGCACCCTCCATGGAATCTAGTTTCTGGTTGATTTTTTGCAGTTCAGCCAGCAGATGGCGAGCAAGGTCACTCTCTTGTGGATTGACAGCAGTTCCAGCAGGAGAAGGGCTAGGACAGGAAGTCCCGCCTGTCTTCTTAAGTTGCTTCTCTGGTAGTTTTCTCGACCCCGCCATGTTGCAGCTTTGTTTACACTTTGAAAGTTCTAGCCGCTACTCTCCGGGATGGCTCCCTCATCTCCGCTTTTCTCTCCCTCCCAGAAGGTAAAACGCTTATATCATTTTAAGCTTCACCCCCTCTTTTGCCTTTAAAAAGTCTCTTTTGTGTAGGGGGGGGGAATCCTCCCTCCTTTCTGCTTCTTTTTGGGGGGGGAGCCCTTTAGTGCCGCCGCTTAGTTTTCGAACGCCGACTTACAGTTTTTCGCTCATCTCATAGTCCGGGCTGAACTTTTGCCGCTCCACCACTCCGCTATTCCGGTGGCGTTGCTATCCCCTTCATAAGGGGCAAGGCACAGCCGTGGCCGTTTGGGGTAGGGAGGAGAGCCTCAATTTCCGACCTTCTGGTCGGCAAGAGGCTTCTCCTCAAAGCACCCCCTGGTTAGGAGCCCTCCCCTAAGGGCTCCATAGGATCTCCACTTGCGCGGGACCCCCCCAGGCTGTGCTTGGGCGATCTGGCTCCGGGAGACGTCCCGAGACCCGGTCGCCATTCGCGCCGCCACAGCCGGAAGTTCCCATCCACTGCGATTTTGAGGCACTCACATTGGAGCTCGATGGAGTGCACCCATCCAGTGAGTTGCCAAAACTGGAATGGTTTGCAGCATTCCTTTTTGGCCACTGGGTGACCCCAAGTGTAACCACCAGCCGCAGCCCTGCTGAGCTCCTCATGGGCAGGCACTTAAGTACGTGACGGGACAGACTGCATGTAGACTGAGCACCAGAGCATTGCCAGTTGTCAGAGAGCCAGGAAGCACCCAGAGGGTTTTTCCCCAGGTGATCCCATCAACACTACCAGCCGCAGTGGAGGCCAGCCACTAGGGACCACTACCGCTGCCACCGGCGCACAGTGGGAAGGAGAACATGGTGCACATAGGGGACTGTCCTTACCATGCAGAGTTGCCCACACCCATACAGACTGTTCCAGAGCCCTGGGACTCTTCTCCTGACCTGCCATCCTTCCCCAGTGCCACTGCTAAGACCCCAGACAGGGCCCCCGTGACTGTACCCACACTGTCGGAGTTGAGACACTCTCAGTGGGAAAGGCGCAGGCCAGCATACCTTGAGGACTATTTGTGTTAAAGTGCTTTGAAACTTAGGGGGGGAGGGGTGTTAAGTATTAGGTCTAGAACATACCAGGACTATCTACCAGAGACTGGCTGACCTTGAAGCTCTAGAGCAATAGCCCACTGGGACTCTGGAAGGGACCAATGAGAAACTAATGTTATGTAAACAGCCTATCGTTGAGAGTTGGGTGTGTTTGGGTGTGGTTTTTGTATGCTATTTAAACAGGGCTGTTGCCCTGGTGTTTTAGTCTTGTTCCTGAAATCACTAAATAAAGTAGAGCTGTTCACTGCAGTTCGTCTCGAACCCAGTATTTAATAATGAGAAAAGAAGGGAGATAACGAAGAGCCTAGTAGCAAAGAACTGAATCTAATAAGGGCATAAAAATAAATGAAAGGACTGTAAAAAGAGAGAGAAGTGGCAAAAAAAGAGAATAATTAGATATGGAAAAGAGAGGGTGAGAAAAAGCAAACCAAAAAGGAAAGGATTTATCATACTGAAAACAGAAAATAAAAAGAGAATAAGCCTCCATCGACACATTACAAAGTCCTTGTGGTTGCCGAGGAATAACACAAGGACTTTCCAACAGATGTGTGACGGGAGTATTGTGCCTCTCTGGCACACTCTCGCTCTTTTTAGTTTGCAACCAAAACAAAAGTTGGGAGAAGCAGCTTTAGCCTCTCCTAGATGCTGTTTTCACACCTGTAAACCACTACTCTGTGGAACTGCTATTTGCTCAATTGTGAAACTTATACACAGGCATGCAAATAATATGCATTTACAACAGAGGGAAAAGAGTCTCAACAGAGCAATAAGCAGATATGAAAACAGCAGTGGGGAGAGCCTAAAGCTCTTTCTCCCTTCCTGCTTTGGTAGTACATCTGAGAGGCACAAAATTCCCATTGCACTAGGGTTCCCAACAATGCCTCGCCAAATGTGAGGAATTTTTGGGGGGAGGGGTTGTATGGGGAGGGCAAAGTTTGTGGGAAGATGTGATATCACTTCCAGATGACACTCTATGCTTTCTCCCCTAGTCTCCACAGTTTTACCATAGAGACCAAGATAAATTCCTGGAGTGTCACTATGTGGAAGTCATTTCTTTCACCCTCCCCACTTTCTTGGGGGCAGTAAATTGGGATGAGGGCTGTTCATTCCCTGCCAGTTTATCTGCTGAAGGATTGAATTAAAAAAGAACAATCTTTAGTGATATTTAAAATTTGGAGAAGGCAAGTATCTTGAATAAAAGAAGAAACTGAAAGAGGAGGATCATAAGAACATAAGAGACGCCAATGTTGGATCAGGTCAAAGGCCCATCCAGTCCAACAGTCTGTCACACAGTGGCCAAAAATACCAGTTGCCACTGATCATTGTGCAACATGAAAGAAGAGAAAGAGGGAAATACATAGAAGAAGGACTGTCAATAGTCCAGTTTTGTATTAGGATTAAATTAATGAGAAGATATCTAGTAAGGATAGTAACAACTTGTTACTAACAAGGATACATATTAGAAAGGAAGGACAAAGGGTCTGACTAGACAATATGTTAAAAACATATTGGGATTAGTGTTCCCTCTAATCTGAGTTAGTGTGAGCTAGCTCACAGTTTTTTAGCCTCTGGCTCACACATTTTTGTCTTAGCTCAGGAAGGATGACTCCAGAGCAAACTAATTTATGCAGTAACCAATTGCTCACTCACAATTTTAATGCCAGTAGCTCACAAAGTAGAATTTTTGCTCACAAGACTCCACAGTTTGCAGTATTCTGTTGGTGGTGGTGGTGGTGCAATTTTTTATTGCTTTAATACTACAAACACTACAAAAGGAAATACCAGTTGCCACTGATCATTGTGCAACATGAAAGAAGAGAAAGAGGGAAATACATAGAAGAAGGACTGTCAATAGTCCAGTTTTGTATTAGGATTAAATTAATGAGAAGATATCTAGTAAGGATAGTAACAACTTGTTACTAACAAGGATACATATTAGAAAGGAAGGACAAAGGGTCTGACTAGACAATATGTTAAACCAGGGGTCGTTTCGTAGAAAAAGAGCTAGGGGAACTCATTAGCATAACTCATTAGCATATGCCACACCCCGTGACATCACCGGAAATGTGTCATAAGGCCACACACCCTGCCCCCAACGATCCCGGCCGCCGCCGCCGGTGCCACTGATCATTGTGCAACATGAAAGAAGAGAAAGAGGGAGTTTAGAGGGAGCATTGGTTGGGATGTGGTAAACCCCTACCTAGCTCAGGTTTAATGTGTGATCCGAAACTCATCATCAAATTAGTATGAGAGTAATTGATTGTTGAGCACAGCACGGTGGCAGGAGAAGGTTGAGCATTCCATATATCCCATGTGCTTCCGCTAGAAGGAAATGGCTGTGGGAGGCAGACTGGCCATTATTAGTTCTGCACATCTGCCCAGTAGACCTGTTTAAGTGGCAGTGGGACAAAAACTATTGTCTAATCAAACCCTAAAATAGATCAGAAAAAGATAGAAAGTGGAAGGCCTTCAACATAAAAGTAATGTTAAAAGAATTAAAGGCCGAGCTCAGACTGGCAGTTTGCCCCGATATAGGCACATTTCAGAATCATTCCACAACCGGATTAAAGGGGCCGTTCACAGAGGCACACCTGTCAGGCATTCCCCAGTCGTACTCAACCCGTCTTGTAATGCTTCACTCCCGAGTTTAAAAGATACCTGGTGAAAGTGGTATCAAACCCTGAAAAGCGCGATTATCTTGCGTCCATCCCACTTCCCAGAAGTGTGATCACGAAAAGCCGCGATCTGGTAGGTTGCACCTCTGGGCCAACAGTTTGTTCCGGGTCTTTTTTGCCACAACTCCCTCCCGCTTCAAACTGCCAGTCTGAACTTGGCCAATAATAGTGACAAAACTAAGTAGTAAAAAGGAATAGAGAAGACAGCCCAGGATTTTTGAGAACTCCAGGAGAAAGAGATTAAAGAATAGAAAAAGAAAAGGGCAGCAAGGAAGTTATGACTGAAACTAGAAAACCACATGTCCACAAAAACCCAAAGGGTGTAGAAAATAGTAGAATGATAATTTTTAATGGAAAACTGGAAATAAATCATGTAAGAAGATCGATCAATTATTTTAGCAAATACAAGATCACTGAAAAGAAGAGCAAATTCAGTTGAGTGGTAACAGCAAAAACAGGTTGGAAAGGACCTAAATGAATCAGTGAAAGGAATTTGGGAAACAGAGAAAGAACAAAATGTTCACAGACTTTGAAAGAGGAAATTAAAAGATAGATAGACAATGAACAGAGAAAGAAAAGGTCAAAGCAAGGTTTCTTCAGAACTGAAGAAACAAGCGGATACTTGTATCAATACAAGTAGATACAGGAAGTGAATGGGAAAGCTAAAAAACACAGATAAGAAATATACATTGCTTGTTCTGCTTATGCACTTGCACATGTTCAAATATTAACATTTTCTATCTTCAGAAATAACATATTTCCCATTTCCTAATGTGGGAAAGCCATGACCTCCAGAGGAAAGCCTAAAGCCCAGTAGCTGATATAGAGCTTGTGTTCAGAGGCTGATTCACACTTGACTGTCTGTCACTTAGTGACTTGCATATGTCAGTGATTTAGTCATTTTAATTATACTTCAAAAATAGCCATCACAATACAGAATTTAAAAAAGAATATATAATGCAGTCAAATGGGCTAGCAACCCTTCAGTTTAAGATTTGTGTGTATGAATTGAACATGACAGATCTAACGACATTAATAAAGCTTCCATATTACAGTGGGCTGGACCCTATGACAAGTGAATACAAGGTGCTCACATAGGCAAATTTTTCTTTTCCTTTCTTTTCTTCCAGGAGCCCCTGAATACTCCCTCTCCACTATTGTATTTTAATTGTATTTTATTGTATTTTATTGTATTGTATTTTAATATCTGTAAGCCACCTTGATCCAGCAAGGCAGGATATAAGTTGAAATAATAAAATAAAATAAAATAAAAATAATGCTGTGGGACATAGTATTCTCATCGACAAAAGGCTCAAGAGGGTACACTGAGGAGGATACACCTCCTCTCTCGTGCCAACAGAAAACTTGCCCCATGGAAGGAATTGATTTTGCTGTGTTTTGCCACTTCAACTTAGCCTCCTATGTCATCATGTTTTCATCAGAAAGCTCCTTTGCCCCCATCAGTGGCTTTACAAGTGTCATAAGGGGCTGCTGCCTTGACCTGAATGACCCAGGAGAGCCAGATCTTCTCAGATCTTAGAAACTAAGCAGTGTTGGCCCTGGTTAGTATTTGAATGAGAGACCACCAAGGAATTCCAAGGGGGCCTTTGTATTACCTAGGAATCCCAGGTTTGTGTTGCTGTTCCTGAAAAGCATGGTAACAACATGAACTTCTGATTTCTATGTATATCTTCACTTCAGAAATTTTATAATGTACACCCTTGGAAGGTGACTTCCATAAATATCTAGTGTTCAAAATATCTTGTGCTCATGCTTCATAGAAGCTATTCCAGTGCTTTTCATTTGAGCAACAGAGTCAACTCCCAATCATTACAACCCTATTCACATGTTACAGTGAACGTATGTGCAATCTATTGATTTTATGTGTGTGGTGAGTAATTATGCTCAATGAATGTATAGGACAATGAGTGATGTAAATGGCACATTCATGTTGGCACTGGTCCCGGATTTCATTTGTAAAATGAACACACATTCGCTCTTTCCTGCAAACAAATGCACATGAAGGATGTACAGCATTTCACTGTAATGTGCTTAAGAAAAAGTCAATATATGTTCACTTACTACATGAAAATGGGGGGCAGTACCTGGATAAATATGAGGTATAAGTCACATGTTGAGCTGTACATGCATTGAACATAACATGAGAATTAGTCAAGACAGGTAGAAAGAAAACAAGTGTACACTGCACGTGGATTGTACATCTTTTTACTGTAACATGTGAACAGGGCTGTGTGTGGAAAAATCAAGTTATGTACATGGGTGTGAACTAGCCATAATATACATGTGCATAAGGGAACTGAAAATTTGCATCTACTCAATTATTTGAATAAAATAGTTACATTGCTAATGGTTAGAATTTAGAATGAATAAGCTTATATACTATATTGACCACATTCACAAGTCTAGATTCTGCAATGAATTTGAAACAGCCTTCTTTGAGTCATTTGAGAAACTACTTTACTGATATCAGTAGGTTTATCTTGAACTGTTTTGTTGTTGGTTTCTAAAAGCTTTCTGTACATAATTGCATAGAAGGAAGTTAGGTAACCTTCAATGCACAGTAAAATCCTTTATGGAAATAAGAACAGAGCAGCTCTGTTTAATCAAGAGACTCACACTCTTGACTTAGAAATTAATGCAGTAGGGCCTGCTTGAAGAAGGTAGTAATTTATGGCAAAATTGTCATGTTGGCTGGTAGAAAGTACATGTACACTAAGGGTTAAAATCTTTTGTTAATTGCGTGTAGGTTAACTTCAGTCCAGTGAGATCATTGCTGATATAATGCAGACTCTGCACATTTGTCCGGTTACTCCCAGTGACATTCATCTGTGGAGTCCTCACCTTACCCTGTAGTTAAGAAATAGCTTCATGACCAGATAAACTTGCTTTAGAAAATGATGAATCCCCAAATCCTCCGTATTTTTTTTAAAAAACAACCACTGTGATGAGGCTGACACCCCAAGTGATTCTTCATTTCAAGGCAAGTTTGGCCTTGTTAAATTTCATAACAGTATCTGTCACAAACATAAAATAAATACTGATTAGTTATATCATCATCAGTTTAGCTCTTATGGCTTACTAAAAGTGGCTTCTTCATAACATGTGACAGCTCAGTACAATAGCTGATACATTTGGTTTGTATTTGTTCTCCTCCTGGGAAGAGCTTGATGCTATGTGAAGAGAACAGTAATCTCCAGTTTTACATTAACGATGGAGAGCTAATATGGTATACTGGTTAAACTAAAATCAGGGAGTTTTAAGTTCAAATACCTAGTCAGACCTGAAGCTTATGGTGGCCTTGATCTATCAGTCTAACCTACCTTACAGGGTTCTTGTGAGAAGAAGATGGTGGCCTTGATCTATCAGTCTAACCTACCTTGGGTTCTTCTTGTGAGAAGAAGAAGAGGAGGAGGAGGAGAGATTGGATTTATACCCCACGTTCACTACCAGAAGTCTCAAAGTGGCTTACAAATCTCCTTCCCCTTCCCACAACAGACATCCTGTGAGGTAGGTGGGACTGAGAGAGCTTTTTAGAGAACTGCTTGTGAGAGAACAGCTCTGAAATAACTTGTTACTGACCCAAGGTCACATCAGCAGCTGCATGTGTAGAAGTGGGGAATCAAACCCAGTTCTCCCAGATTAGAGTCCATGCTCCTAACCACTTCACTAAACTTCCTCAAACTGAGGAAGAGAGGAGAGCCACAACAAATGTCAGTCTCTTTTTAAAAATCCCAGTCAATTGGAATGAAATTCTTGAGGACTGAACTCCTTAAACAAGGGATCATTCTATTTATTTATTTACATTAATGTTATTTACAGCAACAGGCAGTACAAACTATATACAGTAGTATAGACCACAGTCCCTAACCTTTTCTGCAAGTGTCTTTTTGGACTACTTAGTTACAGTACAGCCCTATTACCTGTGTAGAAAAGCCCTCTTGGATAATTCAGTTTTGCATAATTTGTGTAAAGCCAAGAGAATCAGAGCCTTCCTGACCTCAACAGTCAGGCCATTCCATAAGGTGGGGGCCACAATAGAGAATGCGTACATATGGGAAGCTGTTTTTGCCCATTTGCAGGGTGGCGCCTGCAGAAGTCCCTGTTCAGATGAGAGTAGCTGTCATGGTATAACTGATGGGAAGACAATGGAGTGACTGCAGAATAGGAGTACTATGCATGCTCTAGTTCTTGATAATAGCCAAGCTGCAGCATTCTGCACCAGCTGGAGACCCTGAGTTGATTCTGAGGGGAGTGTATCACAGTAATGTTACTGTAGCTTGGACCTAGGTGGCCAGATTGGCCATACCAAGGTAGGGGGCCATCTTCTGGCATAGACTGAGTTAGAAAAAAGGTGTTTTTTGCAGCTGCACTAACTTGCTTCTCCAGAAGTAATCTTGGATCTTAACTGAGTCAACAAGGGTCAGCTGAACATCATAAGAAGGGAGCACAATATCCTTCAAGACCTTCACCTTCCCCACCAGAATTATCTCTGTCTTTCCAGGGCTTACTTTCGATTTGTCCACTCTTAGCCATTTAACTATAGCAGTAGGTATACTGTTATATGTTGGTGTATATGCTGGGATGTTATGGCCTATGGCTAGAACAATAATAATAAATTAGCAGCATGCAGTGATTCAGACCTGCACTGCATCACCATGAGATTTCAGGCAGATAGAGGAGGTTTCTCCATTTTATAGACATTCAGTCTCGAAGAATGGACACAGCTTTTACTGGTAACTGCAAAATGTAGGTTGACGTACCAAATAGGCAGTTAATATACAGTTGCTCAGAGAAAGTACTCAAATACAGGCAGTAAAATGGCAATGTTTCTCCAGTTTGCAAAAAGCTCTCTGACCATAATGCGATTGGCAGAATTATAGGTTTGGATCCAATGGAATGTTTCCACTGGTGAAAGGATGTCTTCTTCTCACCTTCTCCCTCTGAATGCAACTCAAAATCCCCTCCTCATCGAGCCAGACAGTTAGGGAGAGAAAATGGGGAGGATATATTCTGCTTTTCTCCTAATCAAACAGGGCAGTCTTAAGAACACCGGCCTGGGACTTATCCCACTGGATAGACCTGAGTAGATTTCTGCTTAGGATGGCACTGAATGAAACTCAAAGTGGCTTAGGGTTACCAGGTCCCTGCTGGGAGCAGAGGATCCTATGTTCTGGGCCTCTTTCCCCAACACGGATCAGCTGGCTGGCATGGGACTTACTAGTAGGAAAACTAGGCCTAGGCTTGAATCGCTGGCAATACAGCAATGTCATGGCACACACCAGAAGTGAGATCATTGCATTGCCAATGACTCAGGAAAACTCTGGCATTTGGGCAAAAACTCTATAGTAAAAAATAGAGTTTCCCCCCAAATATCAGAGTGTGCCCATGTCACCAGTGCTACAATGACATCACTTCAGTATACACTTCGGTATACAACATGTAGCTAGCGATTCAGGCCTAGTTTTCCTGCCAGGAAGTCCCCTCACCCCATTCCCCACCAGTTTCCAGAGGGTACCTGTCAACCCTAAAATGTCTTACAGTGGAATCCTAAACAGAGTTACACCCTTCTAATTTCATTGACGACTTTGGTCTTATAAGTGTTTTTAGGATTGAATTGCTAGTTTATTGAAATCAGCTAAAATCTGTCTATAGAAATATAATACAAATAAAAATAAGAGAGCATACAATTATGATTTTCTCTCCCCTGCCAAGTCCTCAAGGACCCCCATCAAGTCAACAGGGGAGGCGGGGCCAGCAGTGGCACAGTTGGAACTAGGAACTGCTCCTGGACACCACTGGCTCTTTGTTTGTTTTAGAGGAGTTTTCGGGGGATCCTGATCTCCACTGGACCTCTCAAAGTGAGGTCTGGTGCAAGGGACTTGATTTAGACCCCCCCACTTATGGAATGAGTGGGTGGATGCCCTGGATCATCCCAGAAATAAGCAATGAAGTAGCACAGTGATGGCAGCCATCATTGTATCAGCTGTAAGTGCCCCGTAAGAAAGAAAGAAAGAAAGAAAGAAAGAAAGAAAGAAAGAAAGAAAGAAAGAAAGAAAGAAAGAGAAGCTGAGCCTCATCCAGAACATGGATGAAGTTATCCACCATATGTATGCTTAAAAGCAACATCGAAAAAACTGATGACCTATTTATCAACCCCCTTTGAAATTTTTTAAGAACAAGGAAAGGCAGGGTGAAACTCCCCCCTTCTTTCTTCATGGAATGGCCAGGACGATTTACGAAAGGAAGCAGATTTAAATATCTCCTGGGGGTAAAGAGGAGCTAATTGTTTGAGCTTCTATCGAAGGATTACAAAGTGTTTTTCGAGAAAAAAAAGAAAGAAAGATATTTAGAGCTGAATCGGCTATTCTTCTGGCAACTTTTGATGACATCATGTTACAGTGTTGAAAACAGAGGATTTTATTGTGTCTAAAACTATCAAGTACTGGAACTGTGTTGAAGGACTCTTGATTGTTATTACTTTACTGAGAACGACCACTTGCTGATTGTGCCCAGCGCTGAAGAGACTGTGGATGTAGTCAGACTGAACTGAGATTTTGCTACTATACTAAAACAGGAAAGGGGATCCGCGATACTCATGGGGGAGGGAAGAGCTCCACGCAGAGCAGGAGGAGGCAGCAGCAGCAGCAGGAGGTAAGCCCTCTTTTCCCCCTGTCCCCGGACACCGGTGGCGCGGCCTGAGTGGCTTCCAGCTGCTGGGCCCAACCAAACTCTCCCCCCCAGCTCCTTCACCGTCGCCGATCTCCTTTCATCCCCCTCCAGCTCCGGCGGCTGATCTCCTCCTCCTCTCCCCCCACCTAAGCCCATGGCCTCGTTGATCTCCACCTCCCCTCCCCCGGGCTCCTTCAC
>NW_015168048.1:1449463-1473930 GCF_001447785.1 Gekko japonicus
GTAGGTTAAAGAAGTATATTGAAAAGTTTTAATTAAAGATATAAATATAATTGGTTTAAGGATCCCAGAAGGTTGTAGAACTGGGGAAGAATATATAGGGAATATATGTAGGTTTAGAAAACTCTTTTAAAAGACAGAGTATTATTAAAATGTGAAAGAATGTAATATAATTATGTTATAGAATTTAGAATATATAGAAAAAGAAAGTATGTGACTATGAAGCTGGGTAATAGTTAAATATATATTTTAGAAGATTATTATAAAACTAGGAATAAGGCCTGTTGTGGAAATAAATACGAGCTCTAGAAAGAGGCTCTGAGAGAGTGCCCCAGCCTTGGGCACTTAGCATCAATTTGCTGTGACGACCTCGGCAGGGTATAATGATACAGAGTCCACAATTTTATCCAGGGGAAATGATCTTTGCCATCTGAAGAGCAGTTGTACTTCTGAGTGATCACCAGCCCCCACCTAGAGATTGGCAACAATGGTTACCCATGAGGGAATGGCTGGCTTGGAGGGTGGAGTCGATGGCGTTGTACCTGTCTGAGGTCCCACCCCTCCTCAAACCTCACCCTCTCCAGGCTGCACCCCTCAAATCTCCAGGAATTTCCCACCTGGAGTTGGCAACCCTATCAGGACTGCCCCCAAAGAGTTTTTCCCCAAAGGCTAAAATAGGTGTGGAAAGGGCCTCTTACGGACATAACCTAGCAACAGGCACTGAGGAGAAAGTACAGTTGCCAGCTCTGATTAGGGAAATACCTGGAGATTTGAGAGGTGGATCCTTTGGAGGGCAACACTGGGGTGTGTGTGGAAGGACTCAGCAGGAGATAATGCCACAGGGTCTACCCTGCAAAGCACCTGGAGATTGGCAACTCTAGGGGAAAGTCAGCCACACAGCAGGGGGTTGAAGAGAATGGTTTGATGGTCACTGGCCCACCTCATTAGCCAGCCAGCCATGGTGGAGCCAAAAAGGAGAGAGAGCCGTGTTAAGTTTATTCTGACAGGGGGTTATGCTGAAAGTCCTTTGGGGTTTTTTACTACAGAAGCAAGCTTGGTTGCCTACCAACAGCCACTGAGGGGACAGTTAGTCCCACACAGGAGCCAAGAGAAGTGTCTTCCTCAGGAGAGAGTCTGGCTTTCCAGGAGCCACAGCTCATTACCTCTAGGCCACACCCTCCCTGGCGCTGCCGCTGCTGAAGGAAGGTGAGGGAGCCTTTGAAAAGTGCTGGGCAGCCTTCTCTGTGGTACATCCCGCTGAGATATCGCCCTGACAAAGCACCGGCCTTGTGGCTGAGGGAGAGGGGCTGTGAGGGGCAGTGAAGGCGAGTGCTTCCCTTCTTGCTGCCACTCGCTAGGTCTGCCACCTTCTCCCCTGTGGAGGGGTTGCTGCTCCCTTGGTGGAGCATCCATCCCCTTTGCCAGCTGCCTGCAGACTGAGAGCGATACGCTGGCTGCTTGTTCTGTGGGCGGGGCCGAGCCAACACAGCGAGGCAATGCAGCCAGGGGACTGGGAGTCCGCGAGATGGGCAGCCAAGAAGGTGAAAGGCTGTGGGAGCGTGTGGAACACTGAGGAAAGTGGGACACGAAAAGTCTATTATATATAAGGAGAAATGCTCAGACAATGTAGTAATAAAAGGAAATATATTTTGTTAATAAATAGACTTGTAAAATTCTAGACCTGTTCATTTTTAAGAGCCATAATGATAGGAGTTAGATAAAATATTGGCTTATTAAATATAGGCTTGCATAATTTTTGGGAGGTGGAGATTTGGTAATTATACACATATGTATGAGGTGTTTTAAGATAAATGAAGTTGTTGTTAATACTCTCATGTATGTTTCGTTTGTCTGGATGTCGGTTTGTTAAAAATAATTAAAATTATTATAAATAAAGGATCCCCATCATGTCTACTATATTCCTGAAATCTGTGCATGGAATTGTTTGCGTGAAAAGTAGTTTACATTCTAAATTTTATGTTCTACTTACAACTGATTGGAGGTATATTCAGAACCGGCCGAAACAAGTATTCTTCACACAATAGCTAAGTAACTTGTGAAATTCATTGCCACAAGATGGGACCAGAAGCTTAAATGCTTTAAACCAGGTGTGGCCAGACTGTGGCTTGGGGGCCACATGCGGCTCTTTCACACAGACTGTGCAGCTCCCAGCAGGGCGGGTGCAGAAGCAAAGGGGAGGCATGCCTCCCCGATCAGTCTTTCCTTTCCCAGCCAGCATTCCCCTCCCTGGGTAGGCTTGAGGTGGGGGGAGCAGAGAAAGAAAGCAACTAACTTTAAATGCATTCTCAAACCCCACCACCACCAGCCAGCTTGGAGAAGGCATTTGTCTCTTTAAATCCCTTCTGCAAGCCAGCTGGCATGGGGGCTGGGGGGCCTTGGAGGATGCATTTAAAGTTAGAGTTGCTTTCTTTCCACCTCTTCCTCCCTTCCACCCCCATCTATTTGCTTTCTTTGCTTCTGTTTCTATGTCTCCATCCTTTCTTTCCACCTCTTTCATTCTTTCCACTTGTCTCTTCCTCCCTCCCCATCTATTTGCTTTCTTGGTTTCTTTCTCTTTCTCTCGCTCTCTTCCTTCCTTCCTCCTCCTCCCTCCCCCATCTATTTGCTTTATTTCTCTCTCACTCACTATTTCCCCCTGCCTCCCTGCCTCCCCCATTTGCTTTCTTTGTTTCTCTCTCTCTCTCTTTCTCTTTCTTTCCATATCTTCCATTCCTTCTTTGCACCTCTCTCTCTTTCTCTCTCTCTATTAAACAAAGTATCATTATCAAACAAATATAATTGGACAAATAAATATCATTATCAATATCTGTTTTTACCCCTTTTGTTTTTATTTTTGGTAGTCTCATTTAATGTTAATAAAATGCAAATTGGTGTATTTTTCAATTAAAACATGTGAGTAATATCTGTTCATTTTTTGTGCCAGGTAGCCCTGTTATAGATCTGGAATTTGGAGGGGTGCATCGCCTCCTTGTTCCCAGCTCATCCCTATCCAGCTTCTGTGTGCTATCTCTGGTTTGACCTTGTTATTGTTCCCAGCTGCAATTAACTCGGCTGGGAAAGCTAACGGTTTCTGCGCTTTGGCTCCTCGCTTGTTTGCTTCAGCAAAAACATAACAATTGGCTTCAGCTTATGGGGGGGGGAGTTTGATTATATTTTAATTGCATACTGTCTAAGTATGAGTTTCATTGTTCAGAGATTGACTTTCTGGGATACCACATTTCCCAGAAGGGCTTGGCGATGGACCCTGCCAAGGTTTGAGATGTGGTGGGGTGGGAGCCCCCACGAACCTGGAGGCAATTACAAGCATTCTTAGGGTTCACAAATTTTTACTGGTCATTTCTCGCAAACGTTGCCCAGGTGAGCTTACCGCTCACGGATTTACTTAGAACCAAGGGGAAGGGACCCAAAGGAACTCGTCTGGGGGCTAAGCTGAACTGGAATAATGAATGTCAAGAGGCGTTTGATCACCTCAAAGCCCTGTTTACCTCCAAGCCCATGTTGGCCCACGCAAACGAACTGAAAAAGTTTATTGTGCAGGTCGACGTGTCTGACATTGCCATGGGTGGGGCGATTTTGCAAGAAGGGGAGGATGGGAAACTTCACCCCCTTGCATACGTCTCCCACAAATTTAATGGTACTGAATGGAATCGGTCTGTTTGGGACAAGGAAGCGGGGGCTATTAAATTAGCATTCTCTACCTGGCACCACTGGTTGGAGGGGGCGCGGGTGCCATTTGAGGTGTGGACCAATCATAAAAACCTGGAGGTAATGCGTACGCCCTGAAATCTGAACGCTGAACAACTTCGGTGGGGTGATTTTTTTCTCCAAGTTTAACTTCACACTTCCTTATTTCCCGGGGAAATCGCTCTTGCTGATGCATTGTCCCGCCTCCCGCAACATAACAGTTAGAGGGAGGGTGTTCTCGAGTCTATGTTCACGCCTTCAGAATTGGGAGGGGTGGTGACAACACACAGCCAAGTGAAAACCCAGCCTCCTTCCTCTACTGAAACCCGCTGGGAAGTGAAATTTGCTTCCGCCCTTTCTGATGCTGACCGGCAATTACAAGCATTCTTAGGGTTCACACATTTTTACTGGTCATTTCTTGCAAATGTTACCCAGGTGAGCTTACCGCTCACGGATTAATTTAGAACCAAGGGGAAGGGACCCGAAGGAACTCGTCCGGGGGCTAAGCTGAACTGGAATAATGAATGTCAAGAGGCGTTTGATCACCTCAAAGCCCTGTTTACCTCCAAGCCCATGTTGGCCCACGCAAACGAACTGAAAAAGTTTATTGTGCAGGTCGACGTGTCTGACATTGCCATGGGTGGGGTGATTTTGCAAGAAGGGGAAGATGGGAAACTTCACCCCCTTGCATACGTCTCCCACAAATTTAATGGTACTGAATGGAATCGGTCTGTCTGGGACAAGGAAGCGGGGGCTATTAAATTAGCATTCTCTAACTGGCGCCACTGGTTGGAGGGGGCGCGGGTGCCATTTGAGGTGTGGACCAATCATAAAAACCTGGAGGTAATGCGTACGCCCCGAAATCTGATTTTTTCTCCAAGTTTAACTTCACACTTCCTTATTTCCCGGGGAAATCGCTCTTGCTGATGCATTGTCCCGCCTCCCGCAACATAACAGTTAGAGGGAGGGTGTTCTCGAGTCTATGTTCACGCCTTCAGAATTGGGAGGGGTGGTGACAACACACAGCCAAGTGAAAACCCAGCCTCCTTCCTCTACTGAAACCCGCTGGGAAGTGAAATTTGCTTCCGCCCTTTCTGATGCTGACCGCCTCGAATTAAGCAAAGAAGACGTGGTGGAGGAGCAAACTAATGGGTGTTGGTACTGGGGAAATAAACTGTTTGTGCCTTTAGCATTGCAGGGTGAAATCATGGCCACTGTTCACGGAACGAAGTTGGTGGGACGTTTGGGGTTTGTCAAATCCTTGCTCTGGTTACAGAGACAGTTTTGGTGGCCTGGAATGCGCAAGGATCTTTCCCTGTTTGTGAAGGCATGTTAGACCTGCATAATGTGCAAATCGTGCCCAGGGAAGCCCCTGGGTCTCTTACAGCCCCTTCCCACTCCCAGTAGACCATGGGAAGTGATTTCTATGGATTTCATCACTGACTTACCCCCCAGTAAGGGGAAAACTGTGATTTGGGTGGTGGTGGACCTGTTTGGTTAAGTGGTTAAGTGGACCAGTTTGGTGTAGTGGTTAGGTGGACCAGTTTGGTGTAGTGGTTAAGTGTGCGGACTCTAATCTGGGAGAACCAGGTTTGATTCCCCACTCCTCCACTTGCATCTGGCTGGATAACCTTGGGCAAGCCATAGTTCTGATAAGAGCTGTTCTTGAAAAAGAGCAGTTTCTGTCAAGAGCTCTCTCAGCCCCACCTACCTCACAGGGTGTCTGTTGTGGGGAGGGGAAGGGAAAGGAGTTTGTAAGCCGCTCTGAGACACCTTTGGGTAGTGAAGGGCAGGGTATAAATCCAATCTCTTCTCTTCTTCTTCTTCTTTTCAAAGCAGGCTCATTTTGTCCCATTTAAGTTGCTACCGACTGCCCACCTCCTAGCTAAGGCATTTCTGCAACATATCTTTTGGCTCCACACTTTGCCACGGAAGGTAATCTCACAGCTCACAATTTCTTTCTAAGTTTTGGGGGGAGCTGATGAAACTTATGGGAGTTGAGCGGGGGCTGAGTAGTGCTTACCATCCTGAGACGGATGAGCAAACGGAGCGGGTTAATCAAACACTCGAACAGTACCTACGGTGTTTCACTAATTTCCAGCAGGACAACTCTCCACACTTTGCCACGGAAGGTAATCTCTGACCACAGCTCACAATTTATTTCTAAGTTTTGGGGGGAGCTGATGAAACTTATGGGAGTTGAGCGGGGGCTGAGTAGTGCTTACCATCCTGAGACGGATGAGCAAACGGAGCGGGTTAATCAAACACTCGAACAGTACCTACGGTGTTTCACTAATTTCCAGCAGGACAACTGGGAGGGGCTCCTCCCTCTGGCAGAATTTTGTTACAATAATGCTTGTCATTCATCTACTGGACTGTCTCCTTTCATGGCAGTTTATGGCTATGAGGCTCCGCCTCTCCCGTTCCTTTCTGACGTTCCACTCCCAGAGGGGGAAGTGGGAGAATGGTGCAAATGCCTCAGAGATGCCTGGCCGGTGTTGTGCAAGACTTTGGATGCAGCCCAGCAAACCTATAAGGCTCAAGGGGACAAAAAATGTTCTGAGGCCTGGGATGTCCAGCTGGGTGACTCTGTTTATGTGTCTACCAAGAGTATGCAAGTAACCTCAGAAGACAAATCTAATCTAATCTTAACTGTTCTATTGGACTTACTCCTTTCCTTCTTCTCTCCCGCAGCCTCCCAGGCAGACCTTTCCTCTCTCACCCCCCACAAACCAATACCCAGGAAGACAGCACAAGAGTAGTACAATGACTTCATTACCCAAGCCAGTTTTTGCCTTTCAGTTTTCAATATGTAAAAGCTTAATATACTGCTGTAGTGAATTAACAATGTGTGTGGGTTCCCCCCCCAAAAAAAATTACAAAGCTATCCATTCCTTTCCAGCTGAAAGAAAAATGATATTGACTCTGGGTGCGGAGAGGGGCCTCAAATGAGCATTCAGCCCCCCCCCAGCCGCAAATCTTTAAAAGGAACTTTGATCTGATCCAACAGGCCTCTTCTTGTATTCTTATGTGATCACAGCTTCTATATTCATCCTTTCTTTTGCACACATGGTGAAGAATCATCAAAGAGGCTTAGATTATTTTAGGCTTTTATTATTCTTTATGAACGGTGGAACTAACCAAACTTGAATGTGCACTTAGATTACACAGCTCAAGCTAAACAAAGTTTAAGCAGATTTATCAACAAAACGTGGAGGTCAAATGAGTTAAAGATCACAGGAGTTCTACTAATTTAGTCACATGTACCCTGAATTATCAAATTATCTTCCAAACAGTGGCCTTATTGAATCATCCATGGAAATCTAGTTCATCAGAGTGTAAAAAGAATCTTGTTGAAACTCAGTGTCAAACTATACATTATATTAGAACCTAGTGATTGGATTGCATGACTGTTTTTGAAAAGTAGTCATGGGAGGGGAAGAACCTAATTTGGATAAGGTCTGCACGCAATGCTCCCTTTAAGCTGTGGTGTCTTGTGAGCAAAAATTCTACTTTGTGAGCCACTGGCATTAAAGTTGTGAGTGAACGATTTGGCTACGGCATAAATTAGTTGGCTCTGGAGCCCTCCTTCCTGAGCTAAGACAGAAATCTGGGAGCTGGAAGCTAAAAAACTGTGAGCTAGCTCACACTAACTCAGCTTAGAGGGAACACTGGTCTGCAGTGCTGGGGAGGTTTTTAAATCTTTTAAATAGCTATGCCCCTTAGATGGGACTCCTTCTTCAGATGATAAACCAATATCCTCTCATATGGACAGTACCTCTCTGGGTTTGGGGGAGGTGGGCTTTTATTAGTGGGTGATCTGATTATTAGGAATACAGAGATCATGGTCTGTGACAGGTGATTTGACTGCATGGTGACTTGCTTGCCTGGTGTGACAGCTGCAGACATCATGTACTATCTAGACAGGCCAATAGATACTGCTGGGGAGGAGTCCATGGCTCCAATGAGGCCTCTGGAGAACAGGTCTACCTACCCCATTCCACTATATTGGTAGACCTGGCCTCTGGAGAACAGGTCTACCCACCCCATGCCAGTGTATTCGTAGACCTGGCCTCTTGACTGCTACAGCAGTCCCCTTCCCCCCACTTCACAGGCTTTTGGGGGGAGCAGCGAGGGGCACCGGTACCGGTGCTGAGCCGCCCGCCACGGGCACGTTTTCACCGCTACCCCCTTCTTCACTCTCTCTTCGTTTCTCTCTATCACCTTTTATTCTTTCCCTCTCTCACTCTTTCTCCCTTCCTCCCCATCGCATTGACTTCTTCCCCCCTTAATCCTCCCTCTCTCCCTCTCTGTCTGTCTGTCTGTCTTTCTGACTGTCTGTCTCTGTCTCCCCCACACCCTCCCTCCCTCCCTCCCTCCCTCCCTCCTCATTTCTAGGGCCCGTTGTCTTCATCCACAACGAGCTTTGCTCCCTAGTAATTACATAAAGTCAATTGCCCAAAGCAGCCATTTCCCCCCCAGAGAACTGATCTTGGAGATCTCCAGGTGCTGCTTGGAGGCTGGCAATACTAAGGGGATGGCCAGACCTGTAGATTTGAGGGGTAGAGCCTGGGGAGGGCAGGGTTTGGTGTGCGGAGGGACCTCAGCAGGGTATAATGCCACAGAGTCCATTGCCCAAAGCAGCCATTCTCTCCAGAAGAACTGATCTTGGAGGTCTCCAGATGCTGCCTGGAGGCTGGCAACACTAAGGGGAGGGCCAGACCTGTAGGTTTGAGGGGTAGAGCCTGGGGAGGGCAGGGTTTGACAGCGTCCACTGCCCAAAGCAGCCATTGTAATAGCTGAGAAATTTTCTGTAGGGGAAATGTTCTGTGACTGGGGAACATGGTGATTTCGGGGAGATCTCCAGGCCCCACAGGGAGATTGGCAACTTCAGTGACCATTTAAGGGAACATTGGAATATGTATTTTGGCAACTGCAGTGACTGTTTAACAGAAGACTGGGATATGAATTTTTCCTCAGGACACATTCAGTGACTCTCAACAGCCAGAACCAAAGTGTTTAGAATGTTAGAGGCAAAGGCCAATCAGGCCACATATGCAAATGACCTCTGTGTTCTGACTGGCTATTGGGGGAAGAGAAACAGCACACTTTTTAGAATATTGGAGGCAAGACTCAGGCAATGCAGCCAGTGGATAGGGACAGCTTCTGAGTGACAGATCACCGAGCGAACCGATTTTGGAGTGAATGGAATCTTGCCATCCCAGATCAGCTTTATTATATAAGGAGAGACAGATGAACAAAGCCTGCTAGGGGAAAATCAGCGTGGCTTCTGCAGAGGGAAGTCCTGCCTCACCAACCTTTCAAGTTCTTTGAGCATGTGAACAAGCATAGGATACATTATATATTTGGACTTTCAAAAGGGTTTTGACAAGGTAGCTTCCTAAAGACTCCCGAGTAAGCTTAACAGTCATGGGACAAGAGAATGGGGTCCCACAAGGATCAGTGCTGGGACTGGAGATTTTGGATTTGTTGATAAATTATCTGGAGTCAGCAGTGTGTAGTGTAATGGCCATGTTTGCAGGTGACACAAAATTACTCAGGTTGGTGAAAACCAAGGATGACTGAAAATCTCCTTGAAGATCTCCACAAATTAAGTAATTGGACAATGTGGTGGAACAGTCCTGCTCTGACCTGCAGGCCCTGTTCCACCATGCCCTCCAAGGCCTCCAAGGCCTCCAAGCCCTGGAGGGGCTTTTATCTCTCTATTAAACCACTGCAACCACCTGGCCTTTGTAGAAATTGCCCACTGAGAGGGCCAGGATTCCCAGCCTCCCTTCCAAGTTCTAAGGCCTTTCCTCTGTGTCTCCCAGTTTTTGTCTGCCTTGATGGAATCAGCACAAAATACCTCATTCTTGTCCCCAGGAGTTTTATCATCCCTCTTTCTCCTCCCATTGAGCAGGTCAGGCTAGGTCCAAAAAACTTTTCCTAAAGTTTCCAGGAGTTTCTTCCTCAAGTCTTTCTAGCACTTATTTTTTTCAAATCTCTGTCCCCAGCTAGATAGCACCTGTCTAGCTAGAGAGGTGGAGCCAGACCATCCCATTGTCTCTAGCTAGATTTATAAGCATTTTTAAAAGGATGGCTGAGGTGAGGCTGGAAAGCAATTGAATTGACTTCCCTTCTCCATGGTGTGGCAAATCAATGTAGATGAAGGTAAACGTATACACATTGGAACAAAAAAATAATAATCCCAACTTCAAATATAGGATAATAGTATCTGAACTTGATGAGATATGAGGTCATTAATGAAAATGTCAACCCAGTGTGCCTTAACAGTGACAAAACAGACTCTGTGCTGGGGATTTGTAGGAAAGGGATTGAAAATAAAACAGGCAATATTATAATGCGCCTGTATAGATCTATAGGACAGTCTTATTGGAGAACTGTGCAGTTTTGAGCACCATATTGTAAAAGGGACATTGCAAAAGGAGGCAACCAAGATGGTTAAGGGAATCTTTCCTGTGAGGAGAGTCTGAACAGTCTGGGAGTTTTCAGCTTAGAAAAGAGACAACTGGGGCTTCCAGAGAGGAATCATGGCAGGCTGACATCTCTGAATGAGTGGAGAAGCACCACAGCTGAGAACACCAGCTGGGAGGTGATTTCTGGATGAAAGGGAGATTGTGAGATAACCCACTCATCCTCCAGATGGCAGCTCCCTGTGAGAAAACTAAAGAAGCTGAGGTTTTTTCAGTATGCTCCAGATCTGAGCAGCCCGGAGGCCTGAATACACATCTATGCTCAAACCTGTGGTGTAGCCTTTACAGACATTAAGCCTCACCACCTTCATTTCTTAACTTCATCAGGAAATAATTAACTTTATAGACAAAGAGAGATTTATGTTGTCAAAGGCTTTCATAGCCGGAGTTAATTAGTTGTTGAAGATTTTTTGGGCTGTATGACCATGACCATGCAGCCTGAAAAAATCTACAACAACTAAGGAGAGATTTCTTCTACAACAAATATAAAAGTCTCCTTACAGTAAGATAAACTTTCTTGTTTTTGAGATTATAAAGACAAGCAGAGCCTCTAAGGATTTAATAATTTAAGAACTTGTTGCAAAAAGCTTAACAAGGATAAGAAGAAGAAGAGAAGAGAAGAGATTGGATTTATACCCCGCCCTTCACTTGGAGTCTCAGAGCGGCTTACAAACTCCTTTCCCTTCCCCTTCCCACAACAGACACCCTGTGAGGTGGGTGGGGCTGAGAGAACTCTGATACAAAACGCTCTTTTTCAAGGACAGCTGTGCCAGAGCTTGTGACTGACCCAAGGTCACATCAGCAGGTGCAAGTGGAGGAGTGGGGAATCAAACCCGGTTCTCTCAGATTAGAGTCCGCACACTTAACCACTACACCAAAAAGAAAGTTTTAAAACAGAATAAGGTGTCAGTTATTTCATTTTTGTTATTTTTACTTTTTGACGAAAGTGCTTTGGGATAAAGTTGGTAGCTGAAGAACACCAGACTGGACCTTTGTGGGATTATTTTCTGTTTATTGCTCAAGAGCATACATAATTCTACATAGGTGAACAGGAAATTAGTATACAACTTAATGAAGAAGTTTTGACATGCAAAGGCCAAACAGCAGTAACAAGCTAGATATATATGGTCACCAGACCACCATTTGTTTGGATTTAATTAGGGGCAGGAGAATTTCAATGTCATAAACAGGGTCTGTGCAAGCATCTCCATCATGGCTTGGCTCTCTGGAATGACATCAGCAAGATCCTTGAAAAACTGTCTTCATTTACTATGCTTTTCCACACTTTTGGAAGCTTGTCAGCATATATTTATGTTGGTTATGTAGACTATATAAACAATGCTATGCTAAGGACATTGATATTTATAGCCCGCATGCATACATATTAAATCAACTCTCTTCTCAAATCATTTTAATGTAATAATGCAAATTTTCTTTTAAGAATGCTGCACCAGATAGATTGATCATGAAACAACACATTACCCCTGATTAGTCTCATTTTTGCTTTACATTAATTCTTTTGCTTTTCATATCAGCTCTGTATATTCTTGGCTCCACACTGACTTTCCTTATTTCCCTTAAATTTGGCATCTGTAAACCTTTGTTTAGGACACAGCTGCGTTGATGTCTTCATTTAAGCACCCATCCTCTAGGGGACCTATTCATGTAACTATAGATACTCTACGTGACCGATTAATTAAAAAATAACAACATAAATTAGGTTTAAAATATGTCATCACTTTTTAGAAGCATCCTATGAAAATCAATGTTTCCCATTATTTCTGTTAGCAGTGACGAAAGATGCAATAATATTGTAGCCTAATCTATACAGAAATGCAGCCTTCTGTGGTCTGGCTGAATTGACTCTCCCTCTCCCCCATCCTGCCTCTATCTGACATACAAATACATGCCTAACATAAGGAAATTAAGTATTGTTCAGTGCTCTAAAGCCACTACTCAAGAGAAGAAAAAATTGACTCCAGTGAATATGGCTGAATGATAATTGCATACATGTGCATGCTAGTTTCCATTCCAGCAGTTGCGTAAATCTTGCTGTGGTCTACAAACCCTGCTCCAGGTTTACTTCAAGCCCAATGTCTTCAGGGTGTTAATAGCATCTGTTCCTTGAGGCATGGGAAGGGGGGGGGAGCACTCTCATGGCTTTCTCACTGTAAGCACTTTTAATACAAAGGTGAGAGAAGGATGGAAGCACTAGACAATTCCCTTAATTCCTTTTATAAATAAATTATGGGGAGTGAGAATGGAATCAGTTTTTACTTGTGTGCTCAAGGCATGAAAGATTGCGCCATTTCCCTCCTTGTGTGTGTGGTTTTTTAAAAAAGTTTTGCTTAACATAGGCTGTGGTCACACGGAGCATTAGCCACGCTGCATAGACGGAAGATAGGCGGACTTTCCGGGTGCGATCTCACTGCAACATCTGGGGAGCGTAGCGCTCCCGTGGCTGACTCGTGACTACCCTCCGCAGATGCGCAGTAAAAAACTAGTACCTACGAGGTACTAGTTTTCGGGAACAGCGCGGCAAGAGCGGGCGCCTGATCGCGTCCCTGCAGGACTCCCGTGGCATCCGGCGCCCGCCGGGTTGTTCCCCCCCATGCCTCCAGAAGCGCCCAACAGCACATGTGCACAAAGACGTGCAGTGTCGTTGGGGTCAAGGGAGGGTCACAGGGGGCTGCGATGGGGGTGAGCGGCAGCAGCCAGGCGGAGAGCGGGCTGCGTGTCCCGGGGAGGGAGGGCAGGCGGGCGGGCTGTTGGTGGGGACGGGGGATCTCTGGTGTTGGCAAAGGTTGGGGTGAAGACAAGTAGCCTAGGAGTTAAGAATGCTATACAGATGCGGTTGTCCAGATGCACCTTTAAAATCTGGTATGGAGAAGTAATGACATTGAAGCTAATAGCTCATCTGATAACAGCCCAGAGCTGAGTCCTGGAACTTGAAAACTGAAAATAAAAATCAAAGCACTTTGCTTATAGTTAGAGTTCCTTCATCCCCATCCAGCCACTACCAAGTAGTTATTTGAAATAGAGGTTTTCCAGGGTAGACAGCATATAATTTTTGAAACGGATTCATGGCATATCCATTCATCTAACATGAAAGCTCATATTTCTTAGCTATGGCTTAAATACTATGCTATGTATCTACTATAGGGAAACCCAGGAGGACTTATGGAAGAAGGAATCATATTCACCACCTGTCCCCTATTTCTTCCCCCACTTGCTCTAGCTCTGCTCTTTCTCCCATCCACAGGATGTATTTAGCCATCCCCCGGCTCATGATCTGTTCATAATTCTGCCAGTCCGTCCAGCTGCACCTCCATCTTGCTGTCTCCTTTCCTCCCCCATCTCCAAGTTACCTGCTTTGTTTTCTTCCTTCCCCCACTTATACTTCCTCCTTGTCCTCAACACTGCAGACACCACGGTTTCTGGTTTTGGTGCTCCAAGAGACATGTGCCATGAATCAGGGATTAGGAGGGAGCGTGGTGGTGCACGCTCCCCCATGAAGCCCATAGGCAATGGGCTTCTGGCCAGGGGGCTTTGGAGAGCCCTACCTCCGGCTGGTAGCCGGTACAGGGGGGCTACTCTCTGCCCTGAAGGTCCTACCCTGATTCCCAGTACTGGACTAGAAGCGACCACCGGAACAAGCATTTGGAGTTTTAGTGATTTTCTCTGACTTACGTGATCCCAGGGGCCGTTTTAGGACCTGGCTGGATCGATTCAAGGATTGATGAGTGAGTTGTCATTGAAACGAGACACTAAAGCCTAGAAGTGAAGTCTCTCCACTACAAGCGTACAAACGAAGGGGGTGACGGGACGCCCTATCTCCCGACGTTTTAAGCAAATGCAAAAGCAAGGAGGGAGGGACTGATCAAACTGTGGCGATGGACTGTAGCAGAGAGTTTTCTAAAAGAAAGCGGAGCATTTAAACAGACCTTAGAGACTTTGGCATTCTTTCTCGGCTGATGTAAACATCCCCAAAAGATGGCGACGAGAGGCAAAGAGGGAGGCAGGACCAATGTGGAAAGTTAGGTTGTGACCTAACCATAGACTCTGTCTTTAAAGTGAATCATGGGCCCTCTGGTGGCTAAAGTGAGAAGCAATCTGGATCTGTACTAAAAGCAGCTACACTTTTAAAGGGACAGTACGTTGATCATAGAGACGTATAAATGTCAAGGAGACTCTAAAGTTTAGTTCTTTGTGGCTGGACTGGCAAGCTGATCGAAAAGCGGTTTTATGGAGTAAAGGGCTACCCTACCCTAACTTTATAAGATCTGCTTGCTAAGATAAAGGTTGGAATCTCCAATGAGCATGTTGTTATTGCAACAAAAGGAAAGACTCTTTTGATCTAAAACGTTTAAGGAAGTGAAGATGTCCCAGGAAAAAAGGAACTTGGTTTATATCATGAATGGACAGATCCGGACTTATAAAACTAAAAGATAATTGAAGAAAGAAGGTACATCGAAGATGGAAGAAGAAAAACGTGTTGTAATGTTCTCACTGAGGGAACATTGGTTTTAAAGATTTTGCCTGGGGGAGGGAGTAAAGCGGGGAGATGCTAAATTTTTCTTAAGGGCTGTGATTATGTGTGTTATAGCTTTGGAATTACTCTCTGTTCAGTCAGATAAGATGGTTTTGTCAGCAGAAGCGATGATTGGCGGGCACTCTTCATGTTTGAAAGCAAATGTATAAGAGTAACAACTATGTTTTAAGCATTGTAAAACCTCCATTCTTGGGTTTTTAGTTAGGTTCTCTTTACTTTTTCCTATGGATTGTAGACTCTCCCTCCCCAATTTCTGTTGTAGTTTTATAGAAATGCAAATAAAAAATTCCCCTTCGGGGGGTTAACACCCCCCCCCACTGCAGAAACCATGTTGTGTGCCATTTTGGGTTTCTATAGTTGTACTTACTATGCTATGCTTACTCTTGGGGTTCTTTTTTGCAACATCTTTCCACATACAGACATTCCTTTACATTTTGGATATTTTAAATCGCATTGTTAAATAAAATATGATTTTGCCTGCAAATCTAGTAGTTCTCTCAGATTTGCAGAATTCTAAATGGTGATAAATGAAAGGCAAAAGAGTTTCTGTAGCTACCTCTGCATTCTTTTTGCCCTTAGTGGCAAGGTTATTAATGAAATAAGCATTTGCCAAGGAGACATTATCTTCCATGCTATTAGTCACTGATTTTTGGTCTGACAAACAGTCTTCTAGAGGAACGTCAGATAAATGATTAGTACCTTATTAAAATAGCTGTACCGTTTCCAAGGACACTTTTATGCATCTCATCTGAAAAGCTGAAGTCAGGTTAGACAAATTTGGGCAGTTAGAAGCTGAAACCATGACATGTAGAACTCTAAAAACACTGTCCTTGAAAGAACAATGACTTGCGATATACATCAAGGAAAACAATGGTAATTAAAACCTCAGACATGGAACAATAATGGATGACTTACAGTCCGTTTACTACCTGTCAGTACCCAACAATTTCATGAGGTCTTACATACCAAAATGTTCTTTTGCAAGATGAAAAATCAGTAGCCAACTTGATTAACTAGATCTGAGTCTTCCCTCAGTTTCCTGAAGCACACTTTATAGTTCAAAGACAGCCCCCAAGGCTTTGCATATTATGTTTCCAAATGAAAGCTACAAGGGCTTTCAGCGCACAAGGCATTTTCCCCTCCATTGGGGGAAAATTCCCCTGGGGAGGGCGGATTTGAGGAGAGGCACCAGCAGCTATGCTGCAAATTTGGTGCCTCTACCTAAAAAACAGCCCTCTAAGAGCCTCAGATACCCCCAGATCAATTCTCCATTATCACTTATGAGGTCCATTGACTATAACGGTCCCCATAGGCAATAATAGACCTGGAAAAATTGATTATTATTTTTTGCACACCCCTATTATGCTTTTCAGTATGATTTGTAAGCTGCCTTGAGTCACAGGGGAAAGTGGGATATAAATATATGAATAAATAAGTAGTTTGGGCAGATTGATAACATTTAAGCAACTTCCTCTTTGTTAGGTTAGGCAGGGTTCTGACAGTGATTGTTTCACCTCTGTTATACTTGACCTGTAATGCTGGTTGTCATATTACATTAAAAAAAACAAAACCAAAGTAGACTGCAAGAGTCCCCCCCTCCATGTGCTGGTATGTTTTCTCAGACTCAGCACAGGGTGATGGTCCAAGGCCAAGTCTACCAATATAGTGGACTGGCGTGGGTGGGTAGACCTATTATCTGGAGGCCAGGTCTACCAATATAGTGGAAAGGGATGGCTCGACCTGTCCTCTGGAGGCCAGGTCTACCAATACCAAAAGGGGTGAGTAGACCTCCAGAGGCAAAGTCTACCAATATAGTGGAAAGGGATGGCTCGACCTGTCCTCTGGAGGCCAGGTCTACCAATACCAAAAGGGGTGAGTAGACCTCCAGAGGCAAAGTCTACCAATATAGTGGACTGGGGCAGGTAGACCTGTTCACTGGAGGACAAGTTACGAATATAATGGGAAAGGGTGGGTGAAATTTGACTTGATTCTGTTTTCTCTTATAATGTTTAAATTATTTTTAAAATATAAATAATTTATTCTGATATTTTTACAAGGTTATGGAAATAATCTTCTAAAAATTAATTTACACGGTAGTCAAATGTAGACTTGTTCCCAACTTTAATGCTACTAGCTTTTTTCACTCATGGGGTAGAATTTCTGCTCACAACAGCGTAAAGCTTAGAAGGGACATTGGGGGTCACTCTAGTTTTTGGGCAAAACTCTTTGGTAGAAACTTATTCTACCATAGAGTTTTGTCCCAAAACCAGAGCATCACCACTGCCCCCCTCAACAGCACTAATGTGCCTACATCACTTCCGGGTCACATAGGCACATTGTGTTTATTTTCAGTGTTCTTCATCGCTTCCAGTAAGTTCACCCCCCATCCCCTGCTGGCAGGTCTGAGGGACCTGGCAACCCTTCCATCAAGTGGTATGTGAACCAAGAAATTTGGGCAAAGCAATATGAGGTCTCAACTTGGGCCTAGTTCCACTTGAACTCAGCCAGTGACACAAATGGTCTTCTGAACCCCAATTGGCTGGAAGTCTGTTAATCTTGCTCAGACCAAAACAAAGACATGAATCTGGAAGGAAATGACGGGCATACCCCATCATCACCTCTCTTCCTGACACTGGCTGGGAGCAGGTCGAACTTCAGCAGTTTTGCCAGCACTGAAGGTGCTCAGCTTGGACCATGCCAACAGCAGTGCAAATCCAGGAGGCAGAGAAAAAGTGCTGAAACAAGGAGGACTGAGGAAGGTGGTAGTACCTGAGGGTCGGTAATATGGCTAATAGATCTCACCAAGAAGTAGAGGAGAAGAAAGACTGGGAAGCAAAAGCAGAATCTAGCCATTTTCTTGAACGTATTTTAAAGGTTTTTTTAAAAACTAATTTTTAGTGAAGACAGGAGAAGGTTGGGACACTATTCAATGCATTTCTTACTACCGGAGGGCAGATGCCCAAAAAGTACTGTGTAGTTTAGCCCTCAGAGGAAAACCATTAAACAGATTGTTTGCTTTGTTTTAAGTAAAAAATGGCTATTTCCTTTTGGACTCAATGGAATTCTGAAGGGTCTTAATTCTGAATCTGAATGGTGGTTCTGGTAAGCATCTCCCAAAATTATACAGTGCAAGCACAGTAACCATTTTTTTATAACTGCTGTTAATGGTAACTGTTTAACCATTACACAACCAAAATATACAACTGCTTACCTTGTATATTTTGAGTTACACTTATAAAATCACAGAGAATACTTCTGGTATTTAATAGCCTTATAACCTCCCCTTCCTTTGCACATATTTCTATTGAGTATCACTTCATGCATCTGTGTGGGCTTCAATAAATCTGTTCTTAAGTTGCTCACAATACTCCTTTTTGGATTTAAACTGAAGCGTTCTTACCCTAAAGTAAGCCAGATTTAGTTTAGCTGGAATTACTCCTAAACATGCATAGAATTGGGCTGAAAGTATTTTTTTTGTAATTATTGTCATTATTGTATCACTTCTCATGTTCTGTCATTCTGTCAGTTCCTCCCAATGCAGCCACTAAGATAATATTCATTATCCATACCTCTACCCATGACACATCATAGTGGATAACAACACTGATGTTCATACCTTCACGGCAGTGACGGAAAACATTTTGTCTTCCGTTTGTTACAACTCTTTCTTTCACATGTATATGATCACCACATGAGCCCTCCCTCTCCCATCACCAATGACAGTTCAAGAGCCTGATTTATCTGCATCTTTACAATGAACCATATTTTCCCCTTTATTTCACATCCTTACTTACGCATAGCAGAGGTCATTTCGGGGGGGAATGCAGGGGAACACAGTTCCCCCGGGTGAGGTGCAGGGGGGTGGGTCACATGATGAAACCCCGCCCCCTGCTTCTGGCCGCCCCGCTTCCAGCCCTCATTCAGCCAGGAGGAGGCAGGAGAAGAGGGAGGGTAAGTTGCTTCCTCCCCGCCTCTCCCCACCCCTGCCTGCTTGGGGCCAGGGAGGGCCTTGGCGGGGCTTCCTCGCACTCCCGCTGGCCTTGCAGGTCCACCGCCGGGCCCCTGATGTCAGGGGGTGTGGCATATGCTAATGAGTTATGCTAATGAGTTCCCCTAGCTCTTTTTCTACGAAATGACCCCTGACGCATAGTAAACTCCACTTGAACTTTATTTTATGGCCATCAAGTACACTATGTACATGCTTTCTCAAAAAACAAAATTCTGCCACAAGTTTTACATAAAACATTTCAAGTTTCTAAGATAAAACATATTTTTTTCCAGAAATAAAAAGTAGCAGTTCTTTGCTATTACATTGTCAACTAAAGGAACATGTTACTGAAGGAAAAAAGGTTGATTTTGCATGATTTGTCGTAAATTGATGTATGATAATAACTTGTTTTCTGATACTAGATCTTGCAATAAGCCCAGATGCCAACTTTACTGCCACATATACCCAGGGAACACAATCACTGGACCTAACAACATTCACTACTCCAATCTCAGGCTCATTCCCTTGCTCATCTTCTGAGATTGCATATGTCATTAAATAACAATGCCCTTCAGTCCTCTACAATGGGCAAACAAGTCCAACCCTATGCCAATGGATAAAGAGACACAAATCTGACATCAATAACCAGAAAACTATATGTAATGGTTGGTGACTCATTTTCAATGTATCTGAAGAAGTGTGTGCGCGCACAAAAGCTTATACTCAGAATAAAACTTATTTGGTCTTAAAGGTGCCACTGATCTCAACTTTGTTCTTTTGTTTTCTAGAAGTGTATGAATGGATTGTAGATAATTTGTACTAACTCTTTTCCAGCTCTTCATTTCTTCCCAGGGTTAGGGCTGCCTGATCATATCAACAAAAATACTGGACACACTTGATAAAAATGTATCAATACACACACACACACACACACACACTTAAAAAAGAAAAATGCCCTCTCCTTGTGTGTGTGTGCATTACGTGCCATCAAGTTGTTTCTGAGTTGTGGAAACCCTATAAATTAATGACCTCCAAAACATCCTACTGTTAAAAGCCTTGCTCAGCTCTTGCAAACTGAGGGATGTGGCTTCCTTGACTGAGCCAATCCATCTCATGTTGGGTCTTTCTCTTTTCCTGCTGCCTTCACCTTTTCCTAGCATTATTGTCTTTTGTGGTGAATCTTGTCTTCTCATACCATGACTAAAGTACAATAGCCTCAGTTTGGTAATTTTAGCTTCAAGGGAGAGCTCAGGCTTGATTTGATTTAGAACCCACATATTTGTCTTTTTGACAGCCTACACTATCTGTAAAACTCTCCTCCAACACCACAGCTTCCTCCAACACCACTGAACCCGCTTTGGCGGAGTAGGATGGGGTATAAATTATAAAATAAATAAATAAACATATTACAAATTAATCACTTTCTTCCTGTCTGCTTCCTTAACTTTCCAGCTTTTATATTTATACATAGTAACGGGGAATAATTTTTAGAAATGACATATCCATCCTTTATATAAGAGGGCACCAACTCTAGGTACACCCATGGTGTCTCATGCACATAGAATTCTCATGTTTGGTTTCCGTGTACCCCAATGATGGGTTAGTTATGAACACATATTGCTTTGTGTCTATGGAGTTGATTTTTCCATTAAATTTCTCTGGTAGGCACACAACATCCTGAAACAAACTGCTGAAATGGGGTACTTTTCTTCAGTGTAAAGGGAGGAGAGTGGAAGCATTTTAACTAATAATTATCATGAATTCCTGTTGAATACATACAGATACAGTATAAAGCAATGTTTACTGTATGAGTTTTATTTCAGGTATGGAAGTTGGACCTTCAAAAAGATGGTTATTTGCTAAAAATGCTGTGATATAATTAGTTATAAGGATTATGAATTAAGGTTGCTGAATAAACATGACCAATAATTAATAGATTCTTTGTCAAAGTTTCATATGGAACCAGATGGTCTACTGATGCATGCAAACAGATCATTTACTTCATTTGGAAAACTGAATGTTGAATAAAGCATTAGATATTCATATTTAAGAAGCTTACCAAATGCTGAAACAAATGCAGAATGGAACCAGGGGAATAGACTGGGGGGAGCAGCACTTACCCCAAATTTTATTTTAATACATCATAACACAAAAGAGAAATTATATGCTATCAAAATAATAAATGTTTGTGGTTTTTTAAAAATAACACATATTTTTTACTTTACTATAATAAAAATCACAACAAAGGGAAAAAATAAAAAATCTTCACATTGTATACATTGATTAAACCGATTAAATACATTCCATTTTGTGGGAAAAGATTGGACAGCTACTTCAAGGTCCCATGCTCTTTTTTACCAGGTAAACCAATTTTAATCAGTTCTGAGGTTTTCCAGATTTTCAAAAATTATTTCACTTATTGAAACAAAATCATCCCCCCCCCATGCATGATATATTAAGTGCATTTATGGTACTAATGGCTGTAATAGTTCAGTAAAGTTATGTAGAGGAAGAAGAAGAGAAGAGATTGGATTTATACCCCACCCTTCACTTGGAGTCTCAGAGTGGCTTACAAACTCCTTTCCCTTCCCCTCCCCACAACGGACACCCTGTGAGGTGGGTGGGGCTGAGAGAGCTCTGACACAAACTGCTCTTTCAGGAACAGCTGTGCCAGAGCTTGTGACTGACCCAAGGTCACATCAGCAGGTGCAAGTGGAGGAGTGGGGAATCAAACCCGGTTCTCCCAGATTAGAGTTCGCGCACTTAACCACTACACCAAACTGTATCATTGCTTTCAATGCAGCTAACAATGATTGATGACTTCCTAATAAATGAAAACTTCAGACCACTCACAGAAACCAGAGCAGAATACAGCTCTAGTTAAAAAACAAACAACAACAACAAAACCTTCACTCACTTTCTGATGAGCCATTCATTTGCTGCTCCTTGGGCTGAAAATAACCAAACACCAGCATGTGAAACCTAGAACCACAGACCAAGGATGCTGTGGAATGTTTGTAAATAATAACAGCAACAACTGTTTCCATGATACCAATCCCTGTGGTTTAGCAGCTTTGCTAACACATGCATATGTATTTAAGCCATTGATAAATATGCTGACAGATAAAGCTATGAGGACTACTTGGGTATCTTAAAAAGCCAGGCCTGCTATTTTGAGTAGAATGGCATTCTTCTCATATGTCACAGTAATGAGTTGTCTGCAGTGGAGGTGTTTGTTGGCCTGGTGACCTAGAGAAACTAATCTTGAAAGCACATAGAAGGTATGGCATCAGTTCTGCTCTACAGTGGCTCAATGCAGACATATGATAAACCCTTTGATTATTTTAACTATTGTTGCTTTGTAAAACCAGGATTTGGTTTGTACGAACAATAATTCAAATTCTGGTTTGCCTTGACAAATCTTAGTTCTGTCTCTGTTGCTCTGCCTAGGTATCTCTGTGGGTGGGAGTTTACAGGGAACAAGCAAGCATTAGCTCATGATGACACAGAACTATAGTTTAGGCTGACTGTAGTTAATAAACCAACTTCAAACCAGTTTCAGAGTCTGATCAATGGGGAGTAGCCCATTATATGGTTCTGAAAGTTTAGTGGGCACAAAGCCCATTTTAACTGGGATATATTGAACTTGCATGTTGCCACCTGTCAGGCTCTGTGTGAGTTGGCTGTAATTGAGCTCCTTATGCCCTGTAATTTTTGAGATGGAAGATCAATGGAAAAGGCGGCTGTCTGTGTGCAGATAAGGTAAAGGTAAAATATTTGGTAGGGAAGTAGATAAACTCTTTGGGGACACACTTCAAATTCTAGCAGTCTCTACATTAAAAATAAATAATAAATTGAATGAATGCCTTGAGACTATCCCATACCATGAAATAGCAGAAGTGTCTGGGAGTGAGTATGAAGAGATCCATTGTCTCCTTTAAACACAGCTGATACCCTATCCATCTGATGAGGCCAACGAACGGTAAGTGTTCTGTTGCAGCAAACATTGAGGAAAGCCCCTGACTTAGGCTGAATCTGCATCTAGCATTTGCTCTGCTCAAAACCACATTCAAATACCCCAGGTTAATGCTGTACTGACTGTTCCAGTGTGGGTTTGGTAAGACATCGGAGCAAATGCCATATGCAGATTTAGCCCTTGGATGTGGTTTTGAGCCGCATCTTTTTCTGTTCCAGTGTGGGTTTGGTACAACAACGGAGCAAATACTAGATGCAGATTGGACATTAGACTAGTAATTTACTGCTTCCTAGTCATTTAGTAACTAACAGCTTGCTGGGAATTGCCATATTCCTAGCTAAACTTCTTATTGACCAGTTCCACATCTTTAATCCCAATGCAAAATTTTACTTCCAAGCATGTTCTGTAAAAGAGGAACTTTTCTGAGTACAAAATGTTGGCTCTGTGCAAAGTGGCACAGAAAAGCTAGAATGATGTTTTTGTTTATTCTCTAACATCCCTGTATACAGTAGCATGTGTCCTATAACTCCACTGAGCAAACTCTGACGTGTTTCTCCAACCTAAGGAGCCTCCTTTTAACTCAAGTGACTCTTCTTCCAATGGGAAAGGCACTACAGTTCAGGAATGCTCCTAAAGTTGGATACATGGCACTGATGCCTTTATATCTCTTGTTATCAATGCAAATAGCATTTGTGGATTAAATGCTCTAAACCAATATAGTTTGGCTAGCACACTAAGAACTCTATATGGCTAAACACCCAATAAAGTTATTGGTCTGAAAAGAATAGGTAGTGGTGAGGCTGGATTCGCTGGAAAGATCTCTCCATAGTCAGTGGGAGTCATAGCACTCACCTAAGGCATGCAGTCTGCCCATGGGGAATATATGCCTTGAAGCAGGAAGAAGTGATAGGGATTTTCTGGTTGCAAATTACCTCTATGGTCAATTCCAGAAGAGACTTTTAGCTCAAACTAGTAAGAGTGTATGTAACTGGAACCATTAAAACTGCTTCAAATGAGATCGTCTGGTTCAGCATATAGCTTTTCTTACAACATTCCAGCATGAAGCAACAGATGATTTTGTTTTTCAGTGGAGATATATATATATTGTCACTGAGGATACTGAGGTAAGATTGAGTGCATAGAAAACATGCAATTAATGGAAATGTGAACAGCAAAGGTAATAACATGCAAGTTGTTATGTGAGATAGAAGACAGGTGCTTAGAAAGTACAACATAGGGACTATAAAATCTAATCCCACAGACTAGTTCTATAAGACTGTAGGAAATAAGTTTGAAATGGTTCCAAGTAAGTGTATTTAGAATTAGACCCTTCATAAAATATGGCTGCGGTGGCTCAGAGGTTAAGACGCTGAAGCTGCAGACCAGAAGCTCTGTAGTTTGACCGTTCAAGACCCAAGTGCTGCATGATGGAGTGAGCTCCCATCTCTGGCCCCAGCTCCTGCCAACCTAGCAGTTCAAAAGCAAGAAATTGCAAGTAAATAAATAGGTACTACTTCAGGGGGAAGGTAACAGCGTTCTGTGCGCCTCGGTGTTTAGTCATGCCCAGGGGTCTAATCGTAGAAAAAGAGCTGCAGGAGCTCATTAGCATATGGTATGCTAATGAGCTACTAGGCTATTAGCATACTAGCTCATTAGCATATGCAACACCCCCTGACATCACCAGAAGTGATGTCAGAAGGGGAAGCAAACGGGGGGGGGAGTGAAGAGAGTTGGGCAGCTGGAGGAGGGCAGAAG
>NW_015168048.1:1474066-1494016 GCF_001447785.1 Gekko japonicus
AGAGAAAGAGAGAAAAGGGAAGAAGGAGGGAAACAGGAAAAGGAGGGAATGAAAGGAGGGAAAGAAAGAAAGAGCAAGAAGGGAAGAAAGAAGGAAAGAGAGAGAAGGAAAGAAGAAGGAAAAGAGAGGAAGGAAGGAAGGAAGGAAGAGAAGGGATAGAGAGACAGAAAAGGAGGGAAAGAAAAGGAAAGGGGAAGGAAAGGAGGGAAAGAAAGAGGGCAAAGAGATGGGGGGAGGCTCTCCCACTCCCCCACTCAAGCCTTTGCCACGCCCCACAGATCCCTCACTTACCCTGGGAGGCAGCAGGGGGCTCTGCTGGCCTCCTCCGGCTCACAGTGATCCGGTGCTGGCCGGAGGAGGCAGTGGGGGGCTCATCTGGCCTCCTCCAGGGTGCAGCATTCCGGCGCTGGCCGGAGGAGGTGGGGGGCTTGTCTGGCCTCCTCCGAGCTGCAGTGCTCCGGCGTTGACCCAGGTAGGCGGCAACAGGCCTCCCTGGGGCCGCAGCGCTCCAGCGTGGGCCCCGGGAAGCTGGCAACAGGCCGTAGCGGGGCAAGCTGGGGGCGGGGCTTGCTACTGCCGCCATTTTGCCAGCTCCTGGGCTCCCGGAGCAGCGCTCCAGCACACTCCGCCCCCAAAAGACCCCTGGTCATGCCGGCCACATGACCACGGAAATGTCTTTGGCCAGCGCTGGCTCTTTGGCTTGGAAAAGGAGATGAGCACTGCCCCCTAGAGTTGGATTTGAAGAAGAAAAAGAAGAAGAAGAAGAAGAGATTGGATTTATACCCCGCCCTTCACTTGGAGTCTCAGAGTGGCCTACAAACTCCTTTCCCTTCCCCTCCCCACAACAGACACCCTGTGAGGTGGGTGGGGCTGAGAGAACTCTGACACAAACTGCTCTTTTTCAAGGACAGCTGTGCCAGAGCTTGTGACTGACCCAAGGTCACATCAGCAGGTGCAAGTGGAGGAGTGGGGAATCAAACCCGGATCTCCCAGATTAGAGTCCGCACACTTAACCACTACACCAAACTGGCTCTCCCTTTCAGGCAAGGGAAACCTTTACCTTAAAGTAGAGTTAATTAGCACCAGAACAAATAACAACTTGTTATGAATGACAAATACTTAGGAGTTCTCTTTGAATCTGTGAATTCAATTTTGCATTGGAAAGTAATTCATTCTTTTGATGGGCTCATTATTAATTAATCATTTGCAATTCATCATTATGTTTTCATGAGTTGGGTAAAACCTAAGTCCTAATCGGTGGTGGAAAATGCTGTCAACTTACAGCTGATTTATGGTGACCCCGTAGGGTTTTCAAGGCAAGAGACGTTCAGAGGTGGTTTGACATTGCCTGCCTCTGTGTCGTGACCCTGGACTTCCTTGGTGGTCTGCCATCCAAATATTAGTTAGGCGAAATCTAGGTGGAAAAAGGTAGGCCAGATCATCAATCGGCAAACTACTCTTCAAGTATATAATGGTGGTGTATCAGAATCATTTTAGGGCAATGGGGCAATTTTCATTTTGGATTAATTTCACAATCATTAAAAGGTGGGGTTAAAGCAACCCCTTTTATTTTAGCAATGTTACAAGCCTTTGGCAGTGTCAGAATTGTCTCTGGTGCAGCAGGGTTTACCAGAGCGCTCCCTGAGATGCCATTTTGAAAATATTTAAAATTTGTTATTAAAAAAGCACCTTATCCTTTGGACAGAGGAATGTAACATAAACCTCCCAGAGGACCATTTACTAACCCCACAGGCTTTTGCATTCTTACCTGGGGTTGGTTGAGGAAAAGTTGTCAGTGCAGAACTATGGAATGTGAAATGGCTGTAGGGTACCCCAGTCCCTGCGTGTTCTGGATTAGTGTCAGCAAACCTGGGGTAGCTGCTCAGATTGCAAAATCCAGCTCCTAATTTGTATTGCTGGAGAGTGACATTGATTGATGCTGAACTACTAAAATCAGCGGTGGGGGGATTACAAAAACACCAGTTACAGTTCATAAAGAGCAATTCAATCCAGGAGAGTTTTAGAAGAAATTTATAAAAGCTTTGTGAGTTAGAGAGAAGAGAGAGAGAAGAGAAGAGACTGGATTTATACCCCACCCTTCACTACCCAAGGGAATCTCAGAGCGGCTTACAAACGCCTTTCCCTTCACCTCCCCACAACAGACACCCTGTGAGGTAGGTGGGGCTGAGAGAACTCTGACAGAAATGGCTCTTTTTCAAGAACAGCTGTGCCAGAACTATGTCTTGCCCAAGATCATCCAGCAGGTGCAAGTGGAGGAGTGGGGAATCAAACCTGGTTCTCCCAGATCAGAGTCCGCGCACTTAACCACTACACTAAACTGGCTCTGATATGATAACCAAAGGATGGGTATATGGAGCAAATTAGCCATCTGCCTACCAAGTATGTGTCATGGCTTGTATTTTTACACTTTAAGGCACTATGGGCCTAAAAATGGTCCAATAGTTTGGAGTAAATTTCATGGAGGATAAAATTGTAAAAGCTACACAGGGCATAAATGATCTGAATATTACATGGGCTAAGTTTTCCCCCTCTAGGATACTATAAGCCTGTATGGGCTTGAGCTGGCCAATTTCCTCAGGCCTGTCTATATTTTCCCTCTTTAACTGTTTGTCAATTGATGTCACTATTCCAATGATAAGGCTCAGTCCATATCAGGATACTGATAGGGGGATATTGTTCCCTTTCTAATTAACACAGTAAAATTTGCATATGTAGAACATTCTCCAGGAATTTATTTATTTGCTTACTTACTGTATTTATAATCCACTTTTCTCACCAAGACTCAAAGCAGATTATTTATTGTAAATTGATACAATCAATATGAAGAGACATCTAATAAGCAATGTAGTAAGAGTAGGATTACATAAATTTGAATAAGCGAAGCGCAGTAGGCATGATACAGATTGCACCTATAATACAGGAAGATGGTATTACATCAGTAGAAAAAAATGCAGTGACAACAGGGAAATATCTGTAGCAAACAGATAATACATCTTATACACAGTGGTATATTCCACAGTCCCTTTTCGTTTATAAGGCACTTTCCTGTAACATTCTGTTATAGTATAGCCCTATTATCTTCCTTACATGAAACATATGAGTGATTTTGAAAGAGACCAAAAGGTTCAGTGGGACTTTTCAAGGGGTTGGGGGGAAGTTCTTCATATCTCTAGACAGTCACCATTTGTACTCCTAAAGCAAATTATGTAATGATTTGTTATGTTTCTCCTTAGATGAAAAATCTAAGGAATTCTGATTGAAGCCAAAAAGAGTTTTGATAAGATCAGCAAAAAGTCTTAGGAGGTCATATTTCATCCTGACTCTGAGAAGCTGCCATCACATAATTTGTCATCCATAGCTGGTGAAATGGTTTGGTGGAGGACTACCATGTATTGTTATTGTGTGACAATGTCCTGAGGTGAGGACTAAGGCCTGAGGGCTGCTAGCTCAGTTCCATGTAGGTGGGCAGCTGCTGAGTGACTAGCACTACAGTACCCAGCACAAGCTGGTGGTTACACTTGTGTTTGCCACTGCTGATATAATAAGCATCCCCCATCCCTGTGAAGCGTTAAGCAGCCTCCATTCTTCTGCCACCATCTCAAGACATCCTCTGATTTGAGGTCTCAGTTCAACCCACATAATGACACTTAACTGCACAAACTGGGAGACCTACAATGAACCATTTTATGAGCTGCTGCTTCTGCACTGTAACCAGTATGATAAAAACCACTCATAACCTTCTGCTGTTGCAGACATAACAAAGTAATCTCTCACGATCTTTGAGATTCTTTGCAATTCAAACTGCAATGCAGCGAAACATAATGCAGAAACAGGAAACCGAATGCTAGCCTAAAACAAAAGTATACATTTATGGAATCGCTTAGATAAACTTCACTATGCATAGGTTTAGTTGCTCCCTCTAATGTTAGCATTTAAGCTCTCTGATGTTAGCTGCTGCTGCTGCTTTATTAATCCCAATTGGAGGCTGCCTTAAAACATGAGCACATGATTTCTTCTCCCTCTGTTGTAATAAACACACAGGATGATTCATGGTTATCAAGTTGTCTCCCTTAGAATGTGTGTCATGTAGGAAGATCTATTGCGCTAGATGTGGCTCTGCTACATTCACATATCATGGAGAGTATTGATTGTATATCCTTTGTTGCATTAATGATAACCATCCTGCATACTGAAAACAGCAGACGTAAAATGTCTTTTGAATGTTGGGTTAGTTATAATGTTTTAAAGTTTATACATATTGAGACGCACAACTGCCATTCTACTAAAAATGTCTAGTTCATGTGTAGCATAGTGACATTCAGCTGTGTGGTGACAGATGCAGATCAGAAGTGCATCTCCTCTGAGGGTAGTTTTTAAAGAGGATACAGTAAGAAAATTCAGTTGTCTCTTGTACAGTCATAAAGTAACTGTGAACTAGAACCAAGATATTGTGCTTTATATGTGCTCTACTGATATACAATTTGGCATGGGATAATGATGAGTGGACATTGAGAGGAAAGTAGATTTCCATCCACATTTAAGATAAAGACAAGAGACATATAAGAGGGTAAAATTAAGTAGTTGTTGAAGATTTTCCGGGCTGTATGGCCGTGGTCTTGACACTTTGCCAGCAGCTGTGACTGGCATCATCAGAGATATAACATAGAAAAATGGAGTACTCTCTGTGTCAAAATTAATTAAAATTAAGTTTTATTTTTTTAAATTAACCACACAACTTATTAACTCTCCCTATCCTTTTAGTAAAGGCTACTTACATCTGGCTCAGCCCTGAAACAATTGACTAATCCTGCCAAAGGGCACCTGTTCACCTTGATTTCTGGGCTTACCCTTCCCCAAAACTGTATGCTTCAGTATTTTTCAAATTTAATAAATCCTTGCCAATGCTGAGCCTTTATGTTGGCCAGGTTCAATACATTCCCCTCATTCGTGGTTTCTGGCAGGTACAAGGGTATCCCTTATGAAAAGTACTGAGAAGCGTTGAGTGATTTCAGCAAAGTGCTTTTATTCAGAAGGAACAAGACGAAGTGAGCCGGCTCGCAGGCCAGTATATATGCACAGAAAACCCTCCACCAAAACACACCCCCTACTTCCCTATAGGCTATATACAGTAGCCAAGAGTCCCATAGGCTCTCGGCTGCAGACCTGGCCCTCTGATAGGTGCGGGCTAGGATCCGCTTGGCTATTGTTCTCTCGGAGCGAAGCTTCAGGACTTTGCATGACCACATGGCCCAACGGTCGTGCACGTGGTCATGGCGAAGTACATTACTCCCCTCCCCCCATAGTCCAGACTACTCACACACAAAGTCCTGGAGGTACACTGGGGCCTTCCTGGTCCTCGTGGAGCGGCGGAGTTCTGGTGTGGTGGTCGTGGGAGCTGCCAGGGCCCGTGGCGGGGAGGGTGGTTGTGGCGTGGCGGGTGGTGACGGTGCCGGAGGTTCCGGGGCGAGCTGGACTGGAACGGGCGCTGGTGCCGGCGTCTCGGGTGTGGGGGAGGCTGCTTCGTCTGGCTCCGTAAACTCCAGGTCCTCGGGGTCATTCGGGAGGACCCTCCGCCGTAGTTGATCGATGTAGCGGTGGAGTAGTTGGCCGACCTCGCAGGAGACCTCGTACGATCGAGGTCCTCTCACTCATACCACTCGTGCGGGGATCCAGGGTGGCCCTTGCACATAGTTCCTAGCGTAGACTGGGTCTTCCAGGAAGAAGCCCCTCGCGGCTTGGGGTGATTCCGTTGTTGGTTCTTCTTCGGGGGCCCGGTCCGGGTGTAGCCGGTCCAGCCTGGAGGTCAGGCGGCGACCTACCAGGAGCTCGGCAGGGCTGCGACAAACAGGAACGTTGCCAACTTATAGTCCCAGTCCTTGCTTTCGAACCTGCGAAGCACTTCTTTGGTGGTTCGCACCATGCACTCCGCCTGGCAGTTCGTGGTTGGGTGGAACGGGGCGGACCGGACGTGGTGGATCCTGTAATACCTCATGAATTTTTGGAACTCGCTCGAGGTAAAAGCCGTCCCGTTGTCCGTGACCAGGGTATCCGGGATGCCTTGGGCGCTGAAGATGTGCCACATCGCTCTGATGGCCGCCTTGGAAAAGCCGTCCCGTTGTCCGTGACCAGGGTATCCGGGATGCCTTGGGCGCTGAAGATGTGCCACATCGCTCTGATGGCTGCCTTGGAGGAGGTTGACGGCACGGGCACTACCTCCAGCCACTTGCTGTAGGCGTCGACCAGGATAAAAAAGATCTGGCCCTGGAACGGCCCTGCAAAGTCCAAATGTAGCCGGGACCAGGGCTTGTGTGAGGACTCCCAAGCCCTCGCGAGAGCTCGCTTTGATCTCTTCTGTCCCGAGTTCGGGGAGGTGCTGGCCGGGAGGCCTGGCAGGGTTGGCATTGTTTCACCTGTCCCTCAATGTCCTGATCTAGGCCTGGCCACCACACATAGCTCCAAGCCAGGGCTTTCATCCATACCACGCCTGGGTGAGCCTCGTGCAGTGCCGCCAGCACCCGGTCTCGGAGAGGGGTGGGGATCACCACCCGGCCTCCCCACATCACACAACCTTTGTGGGCCGAAAGCTCATCTTTGCGGTTGGCGAACGCCGCAAACTCAAGCCCCGCTGCTTTCGCGGGCCACCTCCTTCTCACCCAGTCCAGGACGCGGCAGAGGATCGGATCTCTGGCTGTGCGGTGGGCGACCTCCCGGACGTGGACCGGCTGGTCTGGCAGTGCTTCCAGGAGCGTGATCTTGTGAGCTGGAGCTGGGTTCGGATCCGTCGTGGGCAGAGGTAGGCAGCTCAAGGCGTCGACGTGCCCCATCGCTTTCCCGGGCTGGTGTAGGAGCGAGTAGTTATAGCCTGCCAGGAAGACAGACCACCGGATCACTCTCGGCGAGGTCATCTGGGGGGTCTGGCGGTCTGGGGCGAGCAACCCCAGGAGTGGCTTGTGGTCCGTTAAGACCATGAAGGGCCGGCCGTAGAGGTAGTGGGGAATTTTTTTCACCCCGGCCACGATCGCAAGCGCCTCCTTATCGATTTGCGCATAGTTGCGCTCAGCTGCCGACAAGATCCGGGAGTAGTAGGCCACCGGGACCTCCAGACCATCCGGCAGCTTGTGCCCCAGGACCGCCCCGACCCCGTACGGAGAGGCGTCGCAGGCCAGAACCACTGGTAGATCTTTGTTGAAGTGGGCGAGGACCGAGTTGGAGATGAGGAGCTCCTTTACTGCTTGGAATGCCGCAGCCTGAGCTGGTCCCCAGACCCAAGGCGCGCCCTTATCGAGAAGCCGATGGAGGGGCTCCGCCACTGCTGCTTTCAAAGGGAGAAAAGAATGATAAAAATTTAATTGGCCTAAGAAGGCCTATAGTTCCGTTTTAGACGTGGGAGCCGGGGCATTAGAGATCGCCGTTGTCTTTTCCGCCGTGGGGTGGATTCCCTGGGTGTCCACCGCGAACCCCAGAAACTCCACCTTGGGGACCCCGAGGAGGCATTTTTCTCGCTTCACCTGCAGCCCAGCCTGGTCGAAGCGTCGGAACACGGTCCGGAGGTGGTCGGCGAAGGAGGCGGCGTCAGGTGCGGCGATGAGCACGTCGTCTAAAAACGGCTGTACTCCTGGGATACCTTTGAGAAGAGAGTCCATAAATGATTGGAAAATCCCGGGTGCCACTGAAACCCCAAACTGGAGCCGGTGGACCCTGAAAGCCCCCTTATGTGTGGCAATTGTCTGGGCTTCTGCTGTGGCGGCGTCCACCAACAACTGCTGGTAGGCCTGTGCCAAGTCCAGCTTTCCGAAGATGTGGGCCCCTGCTAGCGCTGCCAGCACGTGGCTGACCACCGGTACTGGGTACGCGTGGTCTTGCAGCGCCTTGTTCAGGGTGCACTTATAGTCCACGCAGATCCTGACGTCCCCGTTCGGCTTAACAGGTGTGACGATCGGGGTTTCCCACCGGGCTGACGCAACCGGCTCCAGCACCCCTTGGGCCACCAGCCGGTCCAATTCCGCCTCGATCTTGGGCCTCATCGTGATGGGAGGAAAGCGGGCCTTTATCCGGATGGGGCGGACCGCTGGATCCAGGTCCAGGGAGATGGGCGGCCCTGTGAACCTGCCGAGGGACCCATCGAAAACCTGCGGAACGCCCCCCGGATTCTTATTAAAATCCTGCAATTTAAATTGTGGCTTGCGTAGAGGCCCCCCCCCCTTGGGACACACTCTTCGCAGTGTCTCCTCCGAGATTATAGTAAACTCGGAGCCGGTATCTAGCTCCATGCTACAGGGGGACCCCTCTATATGGACCGAAACATGGACTTTGTTTCGGCCGTCCCGGGGCACTTCACCTACCTGGGGCTGGGGGGAAACGGCGTGGAGGTCGATGGAGTGGAGGTCCACGATGTGGATTGGCTCTGCCTGGTTTGCTGCCGGCGGCCGCGGCAGACCTTGGCGATGTGGCCTGGCTTGTTGCAGGCCCGGCAGACGGCGTCCCGGAAACGGCAGGTCTGGCATTCATGCGCCTCTCTGCAGCTGGCACATGGTAGGGCTGGCTCATATGTCCTCGCTGGCGGTGCTCCCCTCGAACGATGCGATGGCGTGGTTTGGCGGCGGATTTGCAGCACCTCGTCTTCCTCGGAGTTGGCCGACTCTGATGTGGCTTGGGTGCGATGGACCGTGCTGCGGTCTTGTCGGCCTTGCTTGTAGGCCGCGGCGTCCTTCAAGGCCTGGTCCAGAGTCAAGTCGTCCTGCCTGACTAGGTGTCGGCGCAACTTGGACTCTCGGATGCCCACGATGCATTGATTAAGCAGCGTGTCTTCCAGGCTAGGAAAAGCACACCGCGTGGCAGCTTGTCGGAGGCCCGCCAGGAACTCAGCGGCTCTCTCCTCGGGGCCTTGGACTCTCGCAAAGAAGTCCACTCGCTCTGCGAATTTGGTCGGCTTTGGAGCGAGATGGTTTGTGAGGGTCTTAACGAGCTCTGCGAAGCTCTCCTCCTGAACCTTGCGGGATGCTATCAGATCCTGCAGGAGAAGGAGGGTGTCCATTCCACAGAAACGAATGAGATGGGCCCTCTTCATATCCAGATCGGTGATTTTCAGGCACTTCAGGTAGTTCTCGAGGATCACTACCCACGTTTCCCATTGCTCGGGACGGAAGAGATCAAAGCGAGCGATGCCCTCGGAGGAGTTTGAGGCGGCGGAGGAGGAAGAGGAGGACGAGGTGGAGGCCGGAGAAGACATGTTCTCAAGTTCTCTTGTTCGGTTGTGAAGAGATGCGATGCGAAAACGGCGTGCAGGGATGCCTTACGAGGTCTCGGGAGCGCGGTGAGGCGAGGCGAGGCGAGCGGGGCTTGCTTGCTTGTCTGACGGAGCGAGGTGCTTGTGATAAGCGGTGATTCCGAGACGAAGCGGCGGAACGCGGCGGTGGTCTCGATCGGAGCTCGGTGCAGGCTTGGTCTCGTCCGGGTCCTGTTCAGGGAAGGTAGAATCCCACCTTCGTCGCCAATGAAAAGTACTGAGAAGTGTTGAGTGATTTCAGCAAAGTACTTTTATTCAGAAGGAATAAGACGAAGTTAGCCGGCTCGCAGGCCGGTATATATGCACAGAAAACCCTCCACCAAAACACCCCTCCTACTTCCCTATAGGCTATATACAGTAGCCAAGAGTCCAATAGGCTCTCGGCTGTGGACCTGGCCCTCTGATAGGTGTGGGCTAGGATCCGCTTGGCTATTGTTCTCTCAGAGCGAAGCTTCAGGACTTTGCATGACCACATGGCCCAACGGTCGCGCACGTGGTCATGGCGGTGTACATTACACCTTACGAACAAAGATTGGAGCTCCCGGTATCCCAGCAAAGCTGCTGGAGGTCTGGGGGCTGTTTCGCCACCCCAGAGGAAGCCAGGGCAGCAACAGAGCCATGATGTGCTGTGTCATGACGTGGGTGGGGGCAGAGCCAGCTCTGCTGGAAAAGGCTGGGCTCTGCTCCCACCCGATGTCAGTTGCTCTGCGTGCTCGGCCAGGTTGGAGCATGCAGAGGGAGAGAGAGAGCTGCGGCCTGCCCACAGTTTGGAAACATTTCTGCACCCTCTCCCCCAGCAGCAGTCTGGCCAAATTGAAAAAGTGGTGCAATAGCAAGTCACTCAGATGACTTGTATGGTAGCCTCCGCTGGGCCTTGTCAAGTTGCTTAGAGGCTGCTGCTGTGGTCAGGTGAGTAGCTATCACCCCTCCTGGGTGAGTAACCCAAATTCATAATAGCACAATTCAAGGTGGCCTCAGTTGTTCCTGGTCCCAGTTGATCCTTTTTACCAGGGTAAGGGGGAAGGGAGCAGGGATGGTCAAAAGGCCAAAATTGCCCTGGAAAGGTCCCTGCCCCTCTCTCTACTTTTACAAACAGAAAACAAGATTTGAAAGCTGTCAATATTGTTGTGCTTGTCTAGCAACTGTGTAATGGCCAATGAGATCTCCAGAAGGAGGAGGAGGAGAAAGAGGAAGAGGAAAAAGAGGTTTTAATACCCCACTTTTCTCTACTCTAAGGGTCTCAAAGTGGCTTACAATCGCCTTCCCTTCCTCCCCACAACAGGCATTTTATGAGGTAGGTGGGGCTGAGAGAGTTCTGAGAGAACTGTGACTGGCCCAGGGTCACCCAGCAGGCTTCATGTGGAGGAGTGGGGAATCAAACCCGGTTCTCCAGAGTAAAATCCACTGCTTTTAACCACTACACCACACTGCTTCTCAAAAGTACAGCTGCTTCTATTATTTGGGGAGGTTAATTCCCCAATGAATGTTTAGATTTTAGATTTTTCTGTAAACCTGGGACTTTTCTCAGGTTTGTAGGAAGATCCGTCTTGTCTGTTCATGCTCCCAAACTCCAGATTTAAGTATCCACAGATGGTGCCATGTTGAGAATCAGATACCTTATTTAATTATGATGACTGCATTAGGTATATACCCCCTAGGTGCCATTCCACCATTTAGATTTCTTAAGGCTCAGCTTTGGTTTCCAGAGTATTTTATGGCTACTCTGAGGTGATCTGGAAGCTAGATGATTGCAGGTAGTGGTGGCTATGATAGTTCCTACATGTTATAAGGGAGGCTACTTGACTCTATCCTTTCCCCTGAGGTGCAGAGTGTCTGTCCATTCCTAGAAAACTGAAAGCATTTTGTTTTCACATTAAATGGATGGGTGTGAGAGAGTCTTTCCCTCTTTCCTTAAAAAAGAACCCTTGGAGCACCCTAATGGATTCCCAGTTTTAAGAAACACTGTTTAACCATGACCATGATTCAAAAGAACAGACCCATGTACTCTGTCTCATACTCTTGTTCTGTTTCCCTTTAGAAAATTCATTAGATAATTTTGCATAGGAACTTTAGTAGCTCGGAAAACTGGTGAAGGAAATGTGAAAAGTTCTGGTCTGCATAAACATTTTTCATGCATGGCTCTTTGGAAAGTGGTAATAAACATTATTTTATACAAACCTAATAGTGCTGTGGATGGGAAGGGGGCATGGTATAGCACAACAATTCAGAGCTCAAAAGCTATGCAAGGTTAGTACTTGAAAGGGAGCACCCAGGAAGACTTTGCAGATGAAGGAAACAGCAAACTACCTCTGTTTCTCACCTGCCTTGAAAGCCCCTTGCTGGGGTTGCCATAAGCTGGCAGTGACTTGATTGCACTTCGCATACACAGTAGTGCTGTACAAATTTATTTCTGTCCAACTCCTGTTCCTAAAAGAGTGGAATGAAACCTTAAACTACAAGATTTTGGTTAGGAGCTGTGGGAATAGCAGGTGGAATCCTATGGATCTGTGAGCAGTAAGTTGATTTTTCAAAAACTCCCTTTCCCCAGCAGCCTCCTCACTGTTGCGTATGTTCGCCAAACTTGTTGATAAGTGTGGAGGACAATTTTGACCTGTTTTCACTTTTTTGTTTACCATCCCCCCATGCTACATATTACTTTGTTTATGAGGATCCCCCGACCCTCTGTAAAAGGTTTTGGAGCACTGGAGGGGTTGCTGGTGGAAGTAAAAGAGGGGGATATCTTCTTTTGAGACTTTTTTCACTTACACTTCTGTAGGATACAACCCAATGAATCTCCAACAATGATGTTATCATGATATCACATATGTACCATTATATTTTTGTTTGCGTTCTTTTTGATGGAATACTATCCATTCCATAAAACATTTGGAAGTATTTTATTACTTACATTGCAAATCAACACATTAAAAAATGTTCCAGATTCATAATCAAGTACCTCACTGAGCCAAGTTACTTCAATTTTTCCACTGCCAATTAGAAAAGTGGTTTTAAAATTTTACTTTTGTGTTATTTCATGTCATGATGGGTAATCTCATGGAAAGATTCTTTCACTTTTAAACCAATGAAAATGTAGGCTCCTCCTAATCCCAGAACACTGTGGTATGGGTTCTCATGCCAGGACAGATTGATATCAGATAGTGGCGTGCACATGGTACATTGCGTGGTGTGAACCAGGATGAGGAGTGCAGGTTGGTCATATTGCATTCAACAGCCATTATAACTAAACCACATAGTACAAAATTGCTCTGTGGTACAGAAATGGCAGGGAGACTATGTAGTCTGGAAAATAAGAGCAACAGTGGAAACAAAAATTGTTGGCTTGTGATCCCATTGGATGTTCATGTGCCACAACTTCAGTCTACAGCACTGTACAACCTTGGCCCACATCTTGCCTTCTCTGATAGTGGCAGAGGTCTCTTTTCTGTTTGATTTGATTTTGGTGGTGAAACCAGGTATGGCAATCATCACCTCCCTGTGTTCTGCCATCAGGTCCCTCATATGTCTGATAAATGGCTATATTGCAACTGCTTAGAAGAGATGAACACTTGTCCTCCATTTGGACCACCTCTCCATTTCGTTCCAAAATTATAGATGTGCAATTGAATTCATTTAAACTAATCTCATGCTGGTATCTCACTCCTCAACAATTGGCCCACGCTTCCACTTCATTTAGCCCAAAATGCTGGAAAAAATGTGGTGATATATGTAGCTACTTACATTGTTGGATCTCTTGCCCTAAAATTACCCCTTTCTGGGAATCTGTACTCATACAAATTAAATCAATTACAAATATAGATATTACTCTTACACCAGCTCATTTACTCCTGGGGGAATGGGGATCTTTGACAAGATCATAATTAAAGAAAGAGTCTCTTTACTACTTTATGCAGCTAGAAATACCATTGTGTTAACATGGAAATCAACACAGCCTCCTACACTCTCACAATGGCATCAGAAACTATGGAAATTATACATCATAGAGAAGCTCACAGACAATCTGGATACTATTACTAGATCTTCTAAACACTCCTACTTTTCCTCTGTATGTTTTCCAGTACTTGAATATTTGTTCTCTCAGAGTGAAATTCCTCAACTAGTAGTTGACCTTGGATTATGATGAATTTTACTGCTTAACTATTGTATAATTTACTATTCTTAATAATAGTTCAGTTTTCCTGGCTCTTGTTTGTTTATTCAATGAACTGTTAGTGTATTACATCCGTGTTCTGATCTACAGTTTGTATTTGTTTTGCTCAAAATTGTTGTGTTATATCTGTATTGTTATTTGTTAATTTTCAATAAACTGTTAATAACAAAAAAGAGAGATGAACACTTCATCATGCAGAAAAATTTGCTTGAATTTTTAAAAAATTAATTCAATTTACTGTATGCATCACCATGTTTCTGGTTGTATATAAAATGCCTATATTTTATCTGAAGATTACACTTGAATTCCTTTCTTGGAATTATTTAAAATAGTAAGTAATGGAGGCCTGCTAGAAAATTCATTTTGAACTATCTGGTAATTTTATGGTTGAGGATTTTCAGCTATAAACCATATCCTGCTTTTGGCCATTTCTTTGTGTATGCTTAAAGGTTGCTGGAACACTTTAAAGTTATTGCATTATGGTGGAAGACACACCCCTGAACCTGTGACTGTAATTTCCCTAGAGAGCACTTTCCTGGGGGCACCTGCTTTGGGGGGCTGTAACGCAGCCCCTCTAAATCCAATCTTCACCAAACTTGGAGAGCAGGTAGAGGAGAGTCAGTTGAAAACTTTCTGTGAGTTTAGCATCTCTAGCCAGCAGGGGTGCCATTCTATCCTGTCACAAACCTCAAGAAGCATGGGCCAGTTCAGTAAACAGAAAGGTTCATGAAGGTTCATGGTTTGTGAGACTCCACGGACCACAAACTGGGATGACCCTCCATTTTCCCGGTTCATGCCCATCCCTATTTACTGGTCTACAGCTCTGAAGTGTTTCAGGATTCCCCAAAGTTAGTAATCAGAGGGTTCAGATCTTTAGCTTTGTTGTAGTTTGCGGGAGTGGATTAGAAGTCCACTTCTAGAGAGCACAAAATCATGCTTTTTAGTGAAAAATGTGTGAACATGGATGTGACATGTAATCTTACAGTGCGTTTGGAGTAATTCCATGTAAAAACCATGATTTTTATGGAGCTGCTGATAGCTCATGATATGCGTTATGATACAATGGCAATTTGGGTTTATTGATAGCTCATGAATCATGATATGTGTTATGATACAATGGCAAACCCAAATTGCCATTGTATCATAACACATATCATGATTCATGAGCTATCAATAAACCCAAATTGCCATTGTATCATAACGCATATCATGAGCTATTTCAGTATAAAAATCCTATGAATTCACGAGGATCTGTTTAAAATCATCTCACTTTGAATTTGTACCCATTTCCCCAACATAGTGATTTTGGACCAAGTGGATTAGAATCCCACTCATAGAGAGTAAGAAATGGGACTCCTCCCATATCTTTGTATAGGGGAGGCAAAAACACAGCAGCATTAGATATCTAAGCCTCTGTTCAGCGGGCATACACACTGTGGGAACAATCATGCACAAAAGGCTAATTGCATTGTATGGCTAGGAAGGAATACAGTGAGACAACCTGTTGAACCCTGACAAACAATTCAATAACTTATCAAACTGATGATAAAAAAATCAGGTCCCTATTCACGGCCTGCAAACAGGATGCAATCCAAACCAGCAGGAGTTTGAGCATCCCTACAAAAGCAGTTACATGTTTGGATTTTGATATGGCATGAATGAGTTAAAAGTAAATTGTAATAGGTTTTAGAGAGGCAAGCAGTGTTTTCTCTTTCACAGATCAGATTAGATTGTTTCTTTCCTTTGATAAATGCCCAAATTAGAATTTAAACCCTTTGAGAGTTTTGGCTTAAATTAGTTTTAACAGTTGACTTTGGCAAACATAACATCATCTGGTTTGCATTAAATACTTTGGCAGAAACTGCAGTATATATTTTGTTTCCACCACTGTGGCACTGCTATCCTTCACATACAGTAAACTGAAATATGATAGTTTACACAGCTATATTTGATAGGCTGCAAATCCAATGACATAATGTAGCACATAGTTGAACATACTTTTTCAGTTTATTGCAATCTGAGTTACAGCCAGATTGTAATCATGCTGATGATCATGTAAACTCTACTGACTTCAGTAGCATTTCTTTAAAATTAGGACTGCAGCTTTCTTTATAGCTACACACATAAAATGACATAGTTCTAGCAAACCTGATAGCTAGGGCCCACCAAAAATGGAAGTATATTATTCTTTTGGCATGATCTTCATTTGCTCATATGGATGTCTCTGAGTGAACAGTTTTCCCCCACTCCCGCATTTGGCCTTAAGGGCTGTGCATATGTAACTACAGAAACCCAGGAGGGAGTTATGGGGACCACCTTTACTCTAGGCATTTTTCAAAAGCAGCCTCATTCTGTAGAGCATGATGCACCATGTTGAGGACCCATGTTGGGTCTGGGGTCCTGTGTCCTGTGTAACAGTCAGATATGAGTTATGCATTCTTTTCTTCTCAGTTCCTGTTCATGTAGTGTTTGGTTCAGATCTTGACTATGGTGCATGTGGAGAAGGGGCTTCAGCTTCCCTCCCCCATGCCATTTTCCTGACCTGAGACAGTCCTGAGGAGTGCTGTTTGGCCAAACCCAGAGTAGCTAGGATTTTTTTTTCTCTAGCACTGGCCTCAACTGGCGAACCAACATAAGCTGGCAAAAGTTGCACCTGGTCACCTCTGTATTCTATTTCCCCAAATGCAGAGCTAGATCCAAGATTGTGAACCTGATCCCTTCAGGGAACTGCCATTATTTCTGTCAGTGAACAGCCATCCAACAATGTTCTACATATCAGAAAGTACATGACAAATTAGATACTGGAGTTCTTGCTATGTGCAGAAAATGGTGCCAGGATGCATTAGATGAAATACTTAAGAGCCATGAAGAAGGACATATCATGGATTTATTCTTATTTCTTTATGATGTATTAGCATTTAATGTTCTCTCTGAACTGACAATTGTTCTTCTGATTGCTTACGGTTTCATATGTCCAAAGAAGCCTGGATAAGGGATCAATATAGCAGTACAGAAAGAATCTTTAAAGTTTTGTATTATTCGTTTTTTCTCATATATCTGTGATTAATAGGATATGGAATGTCAGTCAAAAACAGTACATGAAAAAGTAATCTGTAGTCAGTGAAAGTGACTGGAAGTGGCATTTATAAGGATATTGAGCTATATTTTCTATTGAAGATGATTTACTGAAGAGATTGTTCATCTGTAAAGACACAGGAAGCTTGCTCAGCTTTTCATAATGAGGGTATGATTTGTGACTGCAGTTCTCCTACAAAGGCCTTGCAGGAGGTTGGACCACATGTGAAGCAGTAAGCATTTCCTTAATGTAAATAGGGTATTAATATGGGTAAATTAATATGATTAATAATTTCTTGAAAGTGAAAAAAAAATTCTGTCTTTCTAGGAACTTTCCCTTGAGGGGGAAAGCCCTATAGTCTCAGTAGTGTCTGTGAAAATTAGAGACTGTGAAGGTATTTACAACATTTACAGGCTGACAAGGAATGAATAGAAAATGGCAGTTTGTACAAAATAATGGTATTCTATAAGCTGCCTCTGTGCATGTAGTATTCACTAAACTAGATCACACTCCAGTCTGGGGATGGGTATGAACTGGCTTTCCTGACCAATGTTTTAATTGTTGTTTTTATGTCTTTATTTTAGTTCTGCTTTTAATAGTTTTAATGATGTGTGTATTTTTATGGGGGTGTGGTTTTAAATTTCTTTAAAATGTGATTTTATGATATATGTTTTAATTTGTTAGCTGAGGTGGCCGTTGAGAGGGCAGAAAGGTGGGATATAAATCTCAGGCACAAATTATATATCATCTAATTGACAAATTGAAAAAATGTGGTTTGGATCTTATGACTGTTAGGTGGATCTGTAACTGGTTGACAGATCATACTCAAAGAGTTCTTGTGAATGGTTTCTCATCTTCTTGGAGAGGAGTGACAAGTGGAGTGCCTCAAGGATCTGTCCTGGGACCTGTTTTGTTTAACATCTATATCAGTGATTTGGATGAAGGGATAGAGGGAATGCTTATTAAATTTGCAGATGATACTAAATCGGAAGGGGTAGCAAATATGGTAGAAGACAGAGTCCGGATACAGGATAATCTTGACAGGCTGCAAAACTGGGCTAAAACAAATAAAATGAACTTCAGTGGGAATAAATGTAAAGTTCTGCATTTAGTAGGAAAAATCAAATGCATAGGTTCGGGGAGACTAGTCTTGGCAGTAGTATGTGTGAAAAGGATCTAGGGGTCTTAGTAGACCATACACTGAACATGAGTCAGCAGTGTGATGCAGTAGCTAAAAAGGCAAATGAAATTTTGGGCTGTATCAACAGAAGTATAGTGTCCAGATTATGTGAAGTGATGGTGTCACTTTACTCTGCTCTGGTTAGACCTCACCTAGAATATTGTGTTCAGTTTTGGGCACCATAATTTAAGACGCATATAGACAAGCTGTAACGTGTCCAGAGGAGGGCAACGAAGATGGTGAGGGGTCTGGAGACCAAGTCCTATGAGGAAAGGTTGAAGGAGCTGGGTATGTTTAGCCTGGAGAGGAGACGACTGAGAGGTGATATGATAACCATCTTCAAGTACTTGAAAGGCTGTCATATAGAGGATGATACACAGCTGTTTTCTGTTGCCCCAGAATGTTGGACCAGAACCAATTAGTTGAAATTAAATCAGAAGAGTTTTCAGCTAAACATTAGCAAGAACTTCCTGACAGTTCAAACGGTACCTCAGTGGAGTAGGCTTCCTCGGAAGGTGGTGGGCTCTCCTTCTTTGGAGGTTTTCAAACAGAGGCTAGATTGCCATCTGACAGCAATGCTGATTCTGTGAACTGAAGCAGATCATGAGAGGGAAGGCAGGGAAGGTTGCCTCAGTACTTAGTTCTTGTGGCCGTTTCTTACACACCCAGGGAAATGCTGATTGCCCCTTTGGGATCAGGAAGCAATTTTTCTCCAGGCTAGTTTGGCCATGGATCCTGGAGGTTTTTGTCATCTTCTGAGTGTGGAACAGTGGTCACTGTGGGTGTGGAGGGGGAGGTATTTGTGAATTTTCTGCATTGTGCAGGGGGTTGGACTAGATGACCCTGAAGGTCCCTTCCAACTTTATGATTCTATCTTTTCCCATAGATTTTCCTTTACATAGATCGTTGCTCAGTCATGACAGCATTTTCATGCTTATTTTCTGATGCTAAAAACATGCATTCAGAAATAAGTATTAGCAAATCTAAAAAATTTTTTGCCTCCTGGGAAATGTGTTCAGACTTACAGTTGCTATAATAGTGAAGTATTACTACATATCACTAATACACAGTGAGAAAATATACTGCAACTGTGTCATGAAAACAAAGTGTCCCTTAGACACTCTCTTTTCCCTTGTACCACAGAAGTAACATGATATCCCCTTGAAGATTCTGTGAATATTCATTTTTAATAATGGCCTAACCTTGAGCAGAATTTCAATGTGATTTGTCAGAAATCACAACAATTGATTTTTTCCCTAACCAAGTCTCTTCTGCTGAAGTAGAATTTAATCTCTGCATTAGCAGGGGAAGTTGGCAAGAGGCTATTTCTGAGGAACCTGGAAACTTTTAAGAAGGATTATTTGAGGTGACATTGAGATGCAACAGCATCTTAGCACCATCTGTTCTCCACTCAACCCTCCTAGAGGGGGGAAGACATTAACTAGTTATTTATTTCGTACTCAAGGCTTTATTGCTTTTGCAGCTGCCAGGCAGCACAGGTTAGTCATCCTGGTCTCTTAAAGAGATAATGTTGATACCTTGGGCCAAATACTGTGCTTGGTAACATATGACCCCTCAGCTGGATTGGGTGAATGGTAGCTAAAAGCACAGTTGATCACTATAGTTGCCAATTTGCCACACACACCCCTTTTTTACATTGAATATTTTCATTCAGCTTTCCCAGTTTCCCTCTTAAAATGAACGAGAGAGTTCTGTATTTATCAAATGCCCTTAAAGAAACAATGGAAGAAGTAAACCTGTGTAGTGTAGTAATTGCCGAGTTCAAGGAGGGATAGAGGGTGAGGTGCCAGAAGGAATTAAACACACACCCAATCTGTTTCTTGCGGAAACGTGGCCACAGCTTGTTTATTAGCACAAACAAAGGAGCAATGGTGCCACATAGGGACAGATGAAAGCATCACCCACCTACCGCTTGATGGAACCCTTCCCCCAGCCCACCTGCTAGGCAATCACCTGTGGAGTGACAGGATACCCAGACACATGTAGGTGCCAGACTCTACCTGGTCCCTCCGCCACCTGGAGATGAAAGCCAGCTGGCAGCCCCCACCTGGGCATGTGGCTGAGTGGCTCCACATCCTAAGGCCCCTTATTGAGGATCGCTGCTTCAGTCCGGGAAGTGACGCACGACGTAGAGCACGTTGGGGTCGTGGCCCAGATCGTCGGGGGGGGGAAACCATATGGTTCCCCCCCCGACGATC
>NW_015168048.1:1494078-1527673 GCF_001447785.1 Gekko japonicus
CCGATTCCGCTGCGGCGGAAATCGGGCCTCCAAAGCGGGGGTTTTCCCGCCCCCGCCCCCATTTGGCAGCCCTAAGCCCCCAAATGGGGGAGGCATGCATGCAGGCCCATCCTCCCCCCAAAGGATCTGTCCCCCCCCAATGCCCAAACCACTAAGCTATAACAATATAAGAGCAGAGCAAATGAAATTATACATCTTCAAAGCCAAAAACAAGGGAGTGAGGGTGAGCAAACCAGCAAACCAAAAGCAAAGAGGCCAGGCCCAGCATGGGCTTTCCCATGTAGCCCCACAGACCAGCCCCCACTGCCACACTGTGATTCCTGGCCTGATGAGGTTGGCTGTGGAGAACCAACCTTCCCCCACCCTGCTGAAAGGCACAATGTGGTTGGGCCTGCCTTCTTCTGCACCTCATACACCACAATTGCCAGAGAAGATCAGGCTTGGCCATGCTTAGTATGTTGCACTATGATCTGGCAGACTCAGGTTTTGGTCCCCTCTTTGCCATGGAAGCTCACTGGGTGACCTTGGGTTAGTTACTCTCTCTTAGCCTAGCCTACCTCACATGGTGGTTATTGTGGGGCTAAAATGGAGGAGGCAAGCATGATGTTATAATCTGCTTTGGGTCAAATAAATCTGAGCAGTGGTATAAATATGACCCCCATATTTTGTATTTGAAACCTCTTTCAGTGTGCAAAATCGCTTTGTACAGCTTTCCTTTTTCATATCTAGATCCAAGAGTTGCTTTCTTATACAGAAAACAGTTAACTAGAATTATACCATCCTCCCCCCCCTTTGGAAATTGAAGGCACTTTGAAAGAAGGATAATGCTTCACTTTTCTCCCTCTACTGAACAGGTTTGATAGGGTTTTATTATTGTTTTCAAAACTTGTTTGACAAATGGTGATGAGAACAAAAATTCAGGAGGTGGAGCTGTGACGGAATTAAAGATCCGGGACCAGCAGAATGTAAACAAGGAACACTGCTGAGCAGGGGTAATTTCGTAGAAAAAGAGGTGCAGGAGCTCATTAGCATAACTTATTTGCATACGCCACACCCCCTGACATCACCGGAAATGTGTCAGACGGCAACACCCACTGCTCAGGCTCCACTGGACTGTTTTGGATTGCTAACTATTGGGGGGGGGGGAACGTGCAGTTCTGTCCTCGCAGAGGAGGGAGAGCTTGTACCTGAATAAAACTTGGTCTTAAAGGTGACACTGGACTGTTCTGGACCAGGGGGCCGGTGGGAGCTCTGCAACTTACCTGGCTGCTTCTTGCTCTGACTGAGGACTGCTGGGAGCAGGGGGTGGGGCTTGTTGCATGTGCCCGCCCCCTGGGCTCTTTACTGCCGGAGCTCCGCTCCTGTGCGCTCCTGCAGGAAATGACCCCTGCCGCTGAGTCACATGACTGAGTGAGGAGGGGGCCAAAAACTGACAATTTGGGGCTTGCAGTTGGGAGAAGCAGTAGGAGAGTTGCGCAGAGAAGTTAGCAGGAGTAATCAGCTAACAGAGCTCTGATGAAACAGCCTGTTAACAGTTTGTGTAAAGAACTGTAGTGGAAGAGCACTCTGCACTGATTCCTCTAATATACTGAGGAGAGTAAAAGTATAAGACCTGAGTGGTCACAGACACCAGAAACATTGCTCCACAGGGACTTATGAAGTGGCTGAGTAAAGGCTAGAGTGTCTGGAGAGAGGAGTCTGGAAGGCTGGTTAGGTGACCAGTTAGACTCAAAGGGGCCAGACAAATAAAAGCCAAAAATTAACCACTAAAGGAGTGACTGGAGAGTGTGATCTGAGTTGTGTGGTCTGAACTAAGGGACATCTAGGTACTGAACTAAGAGTGAAAAGCAGACAACCTAAGCCAAGGCAAAGTGATTTGTTTATTCAACAAAGTATCAGAACATCCTGTGTAAATATATCCCATCCCCCTGTTGAGTTTTCTGTGTAACAATAAAGAACTGTGCCTTTTGACCTTTATAGCACTGGTGCCTGACTTTCTGGGGAGCCTTATACTGGGCAGTGGTCCTCAATCAAGACAGCCTGAAGTGAAATAAATATACAAACCCCAAAGAGACAGATTTGTATAGAGGGAACTGGTCAGCATCAGTCACCTCACAGTACAGCATATATTAGGGCTGCACGTCATAGGAGCTTTGATTAAATTGCTTTCAGTTGTCTTTAAAATGATGGTTTGATCCAGCCTAACCAAGGATATGTAAAGAATTTAATTAGATATTGATATCATGTGAAGGTGTAGTTTTCACTGAAATGTTGTAGAAAATAAATATTGTATAAAAATAGTAGTGAAACTTAATTACTAACATCCAGGAACATGTGTAGTAGATCCTATCCGCTGAAAACTAGGAATACAAACATTAACAGATTTACTTCTAGTTCAATGTTAAGCATATCTAGACCTTTCTAAAACCATTGAAGTACTGGCTGCAGATAGCATAACCGGATTCGTTTCAGGGTGCTGGTTTTTACCTTTAAAGCCCTATATGGTCAGGGACCTACGTACTTGAAGGACTGCCTTTGCCCACATGTTCCCCAGACAGCACTGCGATCAGGGGCTCAGAACTGGCTGGCCTTCCTGGGTCTTTTTATTAAAAAAAATATATTGAGTTTTTATAACCATTAAAACAAACGTGCATATTATACATTATAATACGTTTTAGTCTATCTCTTTAGCTTTTAATCCAATCATATACCCTCGACCATCTTTTTCTTAAATGTACTATCATCTTTGCCTTGAATTTGACCACTCACTCTATCCATTTCTGCTAATATTAACAGTTTAGCCTTTAGCTCTTCTTCACTCATAATTTTGTCAGTTTTCCATAACTTAGCCCATAGAATTCTAGCAGAAGTTAAAACCATTATTATTAGAAATTTATCATCACAATCAAGATTATCTATTATCATATTCAACAAGTAGCATTCTGGTATTAACTGTAAAGTTATGTTAGTAATTCTCCAGATTATTTTTTGAACCTTCTGCCAGTATTTTTGGATCTTTATACAATTCCACCACATATGGAAATATGTACCGGCAACTCTTTTACATGTCCAACATTTGTCCAACACGAGTGTAGTATAGAATGTAAAAGATGATTTCAAGGGTGAACTCAAGTGTAGTATAGAATGTAAGTTTGGGGACAGGGCTGAACCAGGATTTAAGGTCTAGTGCAGAATCACCCTTGGACAACCTGAAACTTAAGTAGAAGTCTCATGGGTGGGCTTTAATCCAAGAGGTTCAGTCCCCAAACCCTGTGATCATGATTTTTAAAAAAGGGTTTATGGAATAATCATATATATTTTATAAAGCACAGATATTTGGAAAAAGACTGTAAGGTCAAATAATGCAGAATACTAAGAAACAAAAGAAAATACAGTTGACTGGCTAGATATACTTACAGTGTATAAGCACCCCCTTCCTTAGTGATGGGTTTGGGTCATCACCCTTGCTGGAAAGCTTACTGTGGTTTGTCTGAAGTGTTTGTTGGAGATCTGACACAGAGTTGTACCCCTGGATTCCCAATGTATGGGTTTCCCTTCTAATTTAGGAGTTTGTTAACTGGACCAATCAGAATTTGGGGTCCACCTGCAAAAATTTCCCTCCAAGATGACTTTTGTACAAAAGTATAGATTAAAGGAGTTTTGCACTCTGAACTAAAATTTGTCCTTGTAAAAAGTAAAGTACTTGGTCCAAAGGGGTGAAGGCTAAGTATACTTTCATCGAGTTATTTGGTATGTTGATTCAACTAGTCCTCTTGCCCATGTATCAGAATAAACAGAATAAACATGTCAACCTTCATTCCCAGAATTTAGCTTGGGATCTTGTTGCCTTCTTCAAATAGATAAACCTGTGTTATTCTACAATCATATTTATCCATCCACATCATCCTCTACCATGAGGCTTGTTTGGTGCCTACGCTACTGTCTTTTATAAGCCAGGCCCCAAAAGTTATTTTTACCAGGCTAGGAATCTTTTAAAATTGTTTTTACAACCTGTTTCTAGGCTGAGGACTGTTACGAGGGTCATTTAGGCTGCCAAATATTGTATACCTTGGGTTTTTATGTGATTATATGACTTGGTGTTTTAATTTTAATTATAGGTCTCTGAAGAGGCAGCATATAAATGTAAGCATGAGAGATAAGACAAACATACTGACCCAATTACATGTTGCATTGGAGATCTGTATGGATTGCCGGACAATTTAATTTTTATTTTAAAACAGCCATGAAGGAAGAGAAAGCCCTTCATGTTTCACTGAAGCACTGGAACTGGCAGAATGCTGCCTAGTCCTTTTCCTCATGCAATTTCCCTCATCTAAATCAGTCCTTAAGGGTGCTGTTAGTTTAGAGGCCCAACAGCATCTTGGAAGGGTGAAGGGTGATTTATAGTGCAGTCCTAAGCAGTCATACCTTCCTAAGCCTGTTCTAGAAATAGTGTGGGAGAAAAACTCTCCTCTCAGTAGTGATGCTCCCTGTCAGAGCTCCAATCCAATCTGAGGCTTTAAAATACAAATCAGAAATAGAAAGAATCACAAATGAGCACATACCATCCAGCTCCAAAGCACATTTTTCTGAGTAACCCTTGCAAGAGTTCATAGCTATTTGCCTTTCCTTGGCTACATTCAGTGATAGAGACCTCTGTGGCCTTTATTATTCATTAGAAGTAGTTGGTTTAGAACCATGAACTCTTCAGCTTTATATTAAAAAACCTTCTCTTTGCCATCAATATTTTATTTATTGAAGTGTTTCTATCCCACTTTTGTCCAAAAAGGACCCGAAGCAGCTTACAACTAGAAAGAAAATACATACATAAATAAACAGCAGAAAAACAAAGCAAAATAAAGGCATTCAGAGCAATCCTGGCTTAATTGCCTGGCTTGACTGAAGACACAGATTGCAAGCTTTGGCTCGCATCCATGTCCCCACACATCAAGCTTTATGGGGTTACCTGAGGTGGGAAGAAGAAAAGCAATCCTTAGCAAAAATGTTCTCCCATTTAACTCATTTCCTGTTAGCCTTTGGCCATGCCTGAGCATTGTAAGGTACCCAAGACGGGAAGAAAAGCACAATCCTCACCAAAGATGTTATATAGCTGGCAAAGATTTCTTTCTTCTTACTCCTTCCCAACTTTCCTCCCAGTATTGCTTTTATTTGAGACCCCCCCCCCATAAGTAGTGGGTTTTTGCCATGTTTTCTGTTTCTACTGTTTTACTTGACATTTTAAAGGAAAACGTTTGTGCAGGTCCTAGATGCTGCTTCTTCATAAACCTTCACTCTTATCTAAGTTGTGTTCTAGTCATGTCTTTGCTTTTCTATGCATTGATCAATGGGAAGTCCTAAAGGAATTACAAAGGACATGAAGAAAATGAACTTATGGAATTATGCAAGAATATAAGCATGTCATAGGCACTTGTTGCTTGTGCAAAGTCTTCATTCATGGAAATGGGTTTCTGCACATGACTCAAACATCTGGATGCAATCTTATGCATACAAAAGAGTACTCTAGAGGGGGAAATGCTCAAGAGGGGGAAATCCAAAGGTGCAAGCACAGTGATCTATAGAACAAATATTCAGGGCATGCAGCTGTTCTTACGTTGACCAATTGTTGCATGGGTATAACTAATTTCAGGAATTTCCTTAATAAAAGCTATTTAATAAAGGCTGTCAAGGAGTGATTCCAAATAACTCTTATTACAAAGATCTGTTATATTTTAATAAGGACTCTTAAAGGTTGAAATGTTGGTTAATACTCGGTGTTAATATGTGTTATGAATGTACTGTTGAAGATGTTGTTCAAAATAAAAAAACACTTATATGAAAAAAAAGGAAATAAATTCTTTGCAAATATTCAGGAGCTGCATATGTGAGGTTTCCTAAACTGGAGCCACCTGGGTTGAATCTTCCTTTCCAACTATATTCCACTAAGAGCAGAGCTTCTTCTTCTTTTTTGGGGGGTGCATAAGATCCAACCTCCTGTTTATAAGCCAAAAAAAGTAAACTGCTTATAGAAAAAAAATGCCATACATTTCCAGACAATTTTTAAAAAATGTCCTGGTTTGATTGTCTGCAGACAGCTGAAGTTAAAGAGCCAATGATAATAAAAGAGAGAAAATTGTGCTAGTTTGCTGTCTGGTGAATCCTGTGTATATCCTTTCTTTCTGCCCTGCTTTTCCTTTCACTGCCGAGATACACAGAACTGGAGAAACTCTGCCTGAAGTTATGGCACATGACTTGGACATACAATTCTGGAGCATGTGGTTTTCATTTTCAGCTCTTGTGGTGCTCTACTGTGTAATGATTTCAAAGAGTTTTAACTGTCTGGTAGTAGGATGAATTGAAATTATTTCCAAGGTGCCTAAGGCTTTTGGTAATAAAAAAAATTAAATGTAATCCTTCTGTCAAGACCTAATATACACAGAACTGCTCTCAGAGGAATTAAGTGGAGTGGGTAATGGAGTTGAGAGCCTAGTTAGAAAGTAAAACACCTGTTACCCGGATTAAAGCAAAGAACCCATAAAAAGTGGCCATTCTGGGGTAGAAACCTAAATCAGAAGCCTAAAACAGTGAATTCTGCATAGATGAGGGACTACATAATCTCCGCCTAAAATTTAAAATATATGGGCATTTATTAGAAAGTTTGGGCCCCATGTTTGAAATGACAACAACCAAATATTTTGAAAATATTATGCAAAATATTGATCTTCATATGGCATAGATCAGAATCAAACGAGGAAACAAAAGCCTTACTTCTTCTCTTAAGATGTTGTAAAGATTGTTTGGGGAATAAATACATGCTGCCGGTGAATACTGCTTCCATTTCACAGCGCCACTGAAAATCTCATTTTCTGAAGCTCCAGTTTACAGTCTGAGTATTTACATGTAATCAGTGGATCACGGTGTCAAGGAGTCCAAAAGTGAACCCCATGGGTCCCCAGGGCTGTTGTATACAAGTAACCAGACCTCCCTTGAGTTTATTTAATTGCAGCCAAAACAAAAGATACACTCTACAGGCAAGTCATACAGCAGAAAGCAAGAAAACTAGCTAAACTACCTAGCACATTTCAAGAACCTGCATCAGATGGCACAAACCTTAAGTCCAAGAATTAGAGACCACTGCTCATTCATTTTCTACATTGTTATCTATTGCAATATAAACATATAATTGTCCAGGCCTTCAACCCATCAGAATCCAAGCTAGTCTTCTTTCTCTAGACCCTTAGCTCAATTATAGTTCTTGGTCAAGCAGCATCAGGTGATGATGATACCCAATCAAGGACACATTCTTGCTGGAACTCTCTGGAAAATTACCTCATCACCCACCCACCCCTCTTGTGGGTCACAGGTTCTCATGAGATGTTAATTACCACAATTCCAACTCTTGCCTTGAAGACGATAAGGGTCGTGTGGCTGAAGGGGAACCCCAGCAGGATGGAACAGGCCCATAACCATTCCCATTCCCCCTTGGGCGGGGGGGGGGGAGCCAAGGGTGCTGGTTTCACTAGAGTCTTTATATATTGTTGATCAGATTAGAAGGTTGCAACAGTGCACCATCTAGGGAGTGTATACAATCATATGTATGTGTAACAGATGGTGGAGGCTATGTGTCTTGATGTACTCTGGGCACAGAGAGGTATTGCCTCAACTTCATGCAGGATTTAGATAACTATCAGATTACTTCCAGAGAGAAGCTGGGCATGAAGACTTAGGACAAGACATGCTGAAGGGAGGAGGAGTAGGAGGCCTTCTCTTCCCAGATTTTCACTGGAACATAGCCAGGCATACGTCTGCACAAGTTAAATGCTTCCCGTATCTAGGCATACATTTTTCATACAGATATGGATGGGACAAATGTGCTGAGGGTGTAAAATCCAAATCCATAATTGCAATGCAGGCAGTTTATTGTTTTATGAGGTTTAAAGGGAGTGATCTAGTTTTTCTGACTATATGGCTCTTTGAAATCAAACCGCTCTAGCAAATTATTTATGGAGCTGGATTGGAAGATGAAGTAAGAGCTACCTGGAAATTATACTTAAAAACATCTGAATGCATGCATTCATTTTCCAAAAAAACACCCTAGCACCAGTGCTGAGGAGAGGACCTTTCTTTTTTCTGTCCTGCAGAGTTATGTTATTTTTAAAAAAATGATGGGCATGCCTAGCAGCAGAGAACCCAGACATATGCACTGAGTAAGCAGCCTGAAAAATACATTGACTAAAAATTCCTGGTTTATAGCTTGAATGTTCAAACTTGCACTGTTTTCCTATTTCAGCTCTTGTAGTCTAAGTGCACCCTGAACTGGATAGCTGAGGCTAGCCCAATCTCGTCAGATCTCAAAAGCTAAGCAGGTCAGCTCTAGTTAGTATTTGGATGGGAGACCTTCAAGGAATACCAGGGCTGCTACACAGAGGCAGGCAATGACAAACCACCTATGAATATCTCTTGCTTTGAAAAACCTACAGGGTTGCCGTAAGTCAGCTGAGACTTTATGGCAAAAAAGGAAAAAAGGTCCAGATGCAGCATTACAAAGCTGAACTCAAGCATTAACTTTTAATGTTAGTAAGATCTGTCTACTTTATGTAGATCAAAATCCTCTATTGCTGCAATCACGCACACTAAATAATTCACTTTCAATGCACTTTCAGTGCACTTTCCAACTGGATTTTGCCAGTTCACACAGTAAAATCCAGTCAGGAAGTACATTGAAAGTGCATTGAAAGTGGATTATTTAGTGTGTGTGATCATAGCCTATGTGCCTTAGTACCATTAACTGGAAGAGTTAACCCTTCCTGTTGTTATTCTCCAATGACAGTTGTAGATATCTATTCAGAAATATGCACATCCAAAAAAGATTTATGCCACTGAATTGTTTGGGGAGCTCATGGATGTCCTGACATGAACAACACTAAAACAAAATGGGAAGAACTAAAGCAAAATATAATTTTAGATTATTCTATATTCTAACATGGCCCCATCTGTGGATTCTCAAATCTGGAGAATGGAGCCATGAACAGACAAGACCTTTCTATAAACATGAAAATTGCCCCAGGTTTTCAGAAAAATCTGAAATAAAAATACATATTTTTTAAAAATCCTTCAAATAATAGAAGCAGCTCCTATAGCTTTAAGAAACAAATGCCCTCAGTAGCTGTTGTTGTTGCTAAGCGCAACACAGTACTGCTAGTCTTCAAGTCTTTCTTTCTGTAAGGAAGAGGTGGGAGGCAGGGCCCTTTCCAGGACTGTTTTGACCTTTGAGTGAGGACTCATTGGGCCAGGTCTGGCAGCAGCCACTAGCCAACTTGCTACCAGTTCAAGTTCAAGTTAGCCTTTATTGGCATAAATTGTCAATACAGATTATATGAATTATGATTAAGAACACACCTATAAAAATACTATGTCTCTAGGGCCCCGGTCACACGAGAGGTTTTGGGCCGGTAGAGGGACGGATCGGGACGCAGCAAACGGGCGCGATCCCACCGCAACATCTGGGAAGCGTTGTGCTTGCGTCCCCGATCCGCCCCTTCCACCCAAAACCCCTCTACAAAAATGAACCACCTACCGTGGTGGTTCATCCCAGACGGCTGCATCAAAGCCAGCCGTGGGATCGCCGGCACGTCCTTTCGCCGGCGCATCCCCAGCTCCAGTCCAAACTGCGCATGCTCAGGCATGCGCAGTTCAGCAGCCCCCCCTCCCGACTGTGTCTTCCTCCCCGGCATCTGATCGTGCCGGGGAGCAACAGTGCCACGGCTAAGGGGATCCGTGGGATCCCGCCGCGGCATCTCTATTTTGCCGCACTTTGGCCGGTGTTTTCCCTGCCGTGTAACAGGGACCTAGATTATACAATTTAAGAGCAGATTAAAAACACACCTATAAAAATACTATGTCTCTAGGATCCTTTGTTGCAGCTTTAAAACAGAGTGGAGAAACTTGACCACCTTCTCATTGAGCTCAGAGAGCATGTGATATATGAGGCTCCAGGAATGACATAAGCCATGCACAAGTTTCTATTAAGGATGAGCCTTAATGACATAAGCCATGCACAAGTTTCTATTAAGGATGAGCCTTAATGACATAAGCCATGCACAAGTTTCTATTAAGGATGAGCCTTAATGACATAAGCCATGCACAAGTTTCTATTAAGGATGAGCCTTAATGACATAAGCCATGCACAAGTTTCTATTAAGGATGAGCCTTAATGACATAAGCCATGCACAAGTTTCTATTAAGGATGAGCCAGTTTCTAGATATATGCATTTGAGACACATTTTGGCAAGCCCAGAATTTTCCACAGGAGTTTGGATTGGACATGCTCAATGGCACAGTCAAAGGACCTGATCCAAATTGGGATACCATACAGTAATTGTGAAATCACTTTGGTCTTAAACATTTTTTATTGCAGCTGGCACAGATTTGGTTGCCTCTGCAGTAAAAGAACCGTGCTATAGCTGATGCACTAAAGCTAGCTGCCTTGGCTGTGTGTTTGCAGTGGATAGACCAGGTTGCATTGTACTGAAAGTGAATACCTAGATATTTGTAGTGTTTAACTTGTTCTGTTTCTTTGTTATCAATGACCCATTTGTATGATCTCCACTTTTTGGAAAACACTAGGATTTTGGACTTCTTGTAGTTCAGCTGGAGCTTCTTGTTACTAAAGAAAGCAATACAGTGAGACAGCAGATGTACTAAACTGATTCTGGAGCAAGACGGCATAAAGTAGTAAAGGTACATGTGTTGCATCAAGTTTTGGACTATGACAGTCAGCTGATCAAACTTGCTACCATATGACTTGCATGACTCTCTATGACAGTCAGCTGATCAAACTTGCTATCACATGACTCGCATGACTCTCCCAGGCCTGACTGCTTGCTATTGTTCAATGGCAGCCACCCATGAAAGCCAGTGTGATGTAGCAGTTAGAGTTTCAGACTAGGATATGGGAAACCCAGGTTCAAATCGCCACTCTCTATCCGCCACTGCTGACCTTGGGCTAGTTACACATTCTCAGTGTAACTTATCTCCAAGGTTGTAAAGATAAAATGGAGAAGAGGAAAATTAGATGTGCTTCTTTGGTTCCCCATCATAGAGAAAGATGGGGTATAAATGAAGTAAATAAATAATCAAGAAAGCTTAAGATGGGTGGAAGATAAAAGGTAGGTGAGTGGATGGGTGGGTGGGAAGGAAAGAGGGAAGCAGAGAAAGGGGAGGATATGGGATTTGCCAGGAGGAAAGAAAGAGGAAATAGTGTGGGGAAGGGAATACAGGGGATAATGAGGTGTTCTCCACTGCACAAGTGGGCACCATTCAACTGAACCATAGTTTCCCCAAGTACAGTCAGCCAGAGGAAGGGAAGGAGGGAAAACTGAAGATGAAGGCAGGTAAGGGTAGATTAGGGGACTGTGGTGTCTCAGAGGTTAAGCTACTAAGCTGCAGACTGGAAGCTCTGTAGTTCTGCAGTTTGAGACCTGAGTGCTATGTGATGAACTCCCGTCTCTGGTCCCAGCTCCTGCCAACCTAGCAGCTTTAAAGCAAGAAATTGCAAGTAGATAAATAGGTACCGCTTTGGCAGGAAGGTAACAGCATTCTGTGTGCCTTGGCATTTAGTCATGCTGGCCACATGACCAGAGAGAAGTCTTTGGACAGTGCTGGCTCTTCGGCTTGGAAACGGAGATGAGCACCACCCCCTAGAGTCAGATTCGACTAGCTTTCAGGCAAGGGAAACATTTACCTTTTTACCTTTTTAAAGGTAGATTAGCTGGTAGGTGGGAAGGAAGCAGAAAAAGGGGAGGGGCTATGGGTGCTTTCAGGGAAGGGAGAGAGGAAATAGTAGGGGAGAGGGAAATGAGATGCCCCCTGCAAGTCATTGCAGGTCCCCCACTTGTACATACATAACAGGCAACTGAATACAAATGATCTCAGACAAGTTTTTAGTACCCAACAATTCAAACCACAATGTCATTCAAATGCTCTACAAATTTCTCGTAAAGCGGGATCTCTTTAGAAAAAGATCTTATTCAAGAGTACCTAGGCAGGTAATAATCTATAATAATCTATTATATAATGTGTCATATATCTATATAGTAGAAAGGAACACTTCTGCAAACTCAACACTGCATGCCAGCAGAGTTTAAGTCAACAATTGAGGATGTAAGACCACCCCAAAGATTCAGGAGTTCATTTTACAGCTCTATCTCATTTCCAAACTTCAAATGAACCTAATATAAAATGTGAACACTAAAAGGAAGCCAGAAATTATTTTTTGGGACCCACAACATGTAATATTTTCCATTTCTTAGACCTGCAAAGTATAATATTTTTACCAAATGGTAACAGACTTTATTTACATCCTCCATGGCATGAGAGGATGAGAGACTCCTGACAAGAACCAAATGACTGCATGGCCATTTTGGCTCTTAAAAACATTACGGGGGGGGGAGATAGGAGCCCCTCCTCTCCCTGTGTCACAGTCCCAAGCATGATAGGGCTGCTGTGGCATTTTAAAAAGTAAAAAAACTAGGCTCTATAATGGTGCCATGTACCCATGGTGGGTTCAGGAAGGTGGTATTACCTAGTTTGGGCCTACGCCTATTGCAATCCATACACTTAGAAGAATGCAACTACTTAGAATTGCACTGTTAGTCACAAGACTATTCTTCCTTACTAGTGTTAAATATTGGGCTATAACAGAACTGGAGTTCTTTTATAAGCACAGCAAAAAATAGTCACAAAAATGAAGGAAACTGACATCTGGTTGCTAAATGGACAGAAAAGTGGCATCATTGTTGATGAGACTGAATTTAGTTAATGCATGGTTAATGCCAAGGATATTCAGCATGCCTTTTGAAAGCATTTTCTACATTATAGTAATGAAAACCATCAGACAAAACCAAAGAACACCATTGCAATGACTACTCCATGAACCCTGTCTAAGTTAAACTTCCATTTTGGCACCTAATGCTGAGCATAAATATTAGTGCACTCAAATGCGACCACTTTTCTAACAACCAGACATTACTTATTTTCCATTTCTCTAGTGAGTCCAGCTTTCTCCATTAATCTAATATATTTTGGCATTTATCTTTAATTTAACCATTTTGCCCAGCATTTTTGTGGTAACAGTGCCTGTGGGGCTTATCCTTTGCTTTCTGCCTTTCTATATTCTAAAAGCATTGGAGTCCGTTCAAGAAATTGTCATAATAGCTCTGAGATCAGTGCCTAAAAATACTTGGGAATTGGAGCAACCTTTGTAATTAGCTTAACTCAAATACTTCCTTATAGTAATTTACCTTTTATCAGGCTTGAAATGCATTGCACTGTGGCTATCCAGCCTTTTTTAAAAGGTACAGACTCACAAGTAGGTGGTTTTAGAGCTTCTAATCATTCCAATCTTAAATTTGGAAGGGGGGAGGGTATTTTGCAAATATTTTCTTTTTTAAAAAAACAATTTTATTAGGATATAACATCAAATCAAACAATGTAACATTTTTTCAGTCATTTTATATCCTTTTCTACCCATATTCCCCTCCTCTTCTGGCTTCCCGCAGTGCTCCAACCTCCCTCCCAAATTTTCTATTTTCATTACAGGTATTTTGCAAATATTTTCAACCTCAGTGAAATGACCCCCCCTTAGATATTTTCCCCGTAATCTTTATACAAGGGACTAGATATGGCTGGAAGAGGGAACACATCTGTGTTGCTTAAGCCTTGGGTCCTGTAAGGAGACAGGTGGGCATATAAACATTTTAAATGAATAAATCAGCAGCCAGCCTGACCTCTGTCCCTGGAATGCACATGTGAATGTTCATCTACAGTGTAAACCAACAACACTTGTGTGTTTGATCCTTGATCATCATGGCTGCTAAAACCTTGCCAGGTGAAGAGAAAAGAGTCATTTATTAACAGCTCCTTGATGCAACAGGTGTTTCCCAAGACGGTCATAGAGTCAATTGTCCACCTATTGATAAAAGGCTTCTTTGGATAAAAAAAAATGCAGCAAACTATATACTTGTCTCAAATCTACTGTTTTGGGGTGTGTGGTGTTAGTGGCCTTAGTGGGTGATCTCCATTTAGTTGTGGACAAGTCAAGGACTATTTTATTTATTTATTTAGATCTTTATACCAGGTTTTCCTCTCCCACTGGTGCACAAAGAAGTTTACAGCATTCTTCCCCCTTCCATTTGATCCTCACAGCAACCCTGTGAGGTATTTTGATCCTTCTCATATTGTGTGTTCAGGTAATGTTTTAAATTTGCAGTTCACAATACACCCCTGTTTATAATATATGTTCTTGTACCTTTGAAACAGTTGGCCATGAAATTTTGTTGCTTCATATGGAAATGGGAGTTAATATTAGTATTTTCCCAGGTAGATGATGCCAGGGGAAGGAAAGAGGGAAAGCTGGAGACAGCACGGTAGATAAAGGTTGGTTGGCTGGTGGGTGGAAGGAGAGAGGGAGGCAGGAAAAGGGAAGAGGATATGTGAGCTTGTAGGGAAGGGAAAGAGGGAAAGAGGAAATAGTTGGGGAAGGGGGAAACTTGATGTCTCCTGCAAGTCCTTGTTGGTCCTCCATTTGTCAGGAGTCAGTTTGGTGTAGTGGTTAGGAGTGCAGACTCTAATCTGGGAGAACCAGGGTTGATTCCACACTCCTCTACATGCAGCTGCTGGTGTGACCATGGGTCAGTCACAAGTTCTTTCAGAGCTGTTCTCTCAGAGGCAGTTCTCGAGAGAGCTCTCAGCCCCACCTACCTCACAGGGTGTCTGTTGTGGGGAAGGGAAGAAAAAGGGATTGTAAGCCACTCTGAGTCTTCTTTGGGCAGTGAGGGGTGGGGTATAAATCCAATCTCCTCTTCTTCTTCTTCCTCCTCCTCCTCCTCGTTGCACAAATCTGTGCCCTGTGCAATCCTCAGGCCAGGAAAGGAGTGCACAGTCGGAGTCCGGTGAATCAGATAAAAGGTAGTTTATTAGCGCTAACAGGAGATACAGAATGTGATGCAATAGACACCCGTATGCCAAGCTGTCTTTCTGAAAAATCTGCAGGAAAAGTATCTATTCTTATATCTTAGCTGGCATATGACAGTTTACATTCCAAGGAAAAGTTATTGGTCCACAAACATCATAAACAGCATGGCATCATATGCTGATACATTCTTCTTGGAGACCCCCTTATCAGGGGTATGACCATATTTTCTTACATCCATTGATTCATTGTTTATACAACAAGGCACAAAGACTTCCTTCTAGAAGAGCTCAGGGATCCCTCTGGCACCTAAGATCGATAAGGGGTGTGATTTACGATACTTGGCGGAGGGGGTCATTCTGACTTAGGGGAGTCTCTGTCCTGCATCTGGATTTACCCCTTTGTGATGCCAGGCACCGCTCTTACTGTTATAACATTTTATAAAACCATAATTTTTCTATTCCTAAACAACTTTCTTTAGTGTTCTAAGACAAAGACACTCCAACCTCTAATCTATGACCTTCATTAATATGCACAGAGCTTGCTTAGGCATTCAGAAAGAACAATGGAAAAACACTTAGCAAAGGAGTTCCTCTGGCATTCTTTTGAATCTTTTTGCTCTTAGAAGCTTTAGGTGGCATACTTTAGGTCAGGTTTGTTTTAAAATAGTCAAAGTTGATTTAAGAGTGAGAGGTCTGGGAACAGCTGGTAATGGCTTCTGGTCAGCACGCGATCGAAGCCACGCCCCCCGAGCCTGTCTCTCTAGATGAGCCAGAGGGGGTGGCAGATGCTCCACACCCTGTACTGCCAGGGACACAGGTGTAGGTTCATATGAACACTGAGATCCAGGACCCAGGACTACTTGGGAGATTAGAGCTCTGGGGATCTGGCCACAATCCGCCTTTTTTGAGTCTCAGGATGGCGGGGGGTTCTCTTTCTCTGGAACCTGGAAAGTGATGACTTGGGTGTATTTTGCTACTGGAACTGAGGCTGCTACTTCTGACCAGAAAGAGGGTTGCACAGATGGATACCTTTTTCTGAACTGGGTTGGTCTTGAGAGCAGAGAAGGGGTGTCTGCTGGGGAATAGGTCAATGAAAGCCATCCCATTAAGTCAGCCAAGGTCCAAGTCTGGAAAGCTTGAGGCTGTGGATGCCTTAGGGGTGTGGCAGCTCCCCCCACCACCACATGGGTCTTTTCCCTTCCCCTTTCCTAACTCTTGCTTTCTCCTTGATGACTTTGGGTGTGAGACTTATAATTTTATATTCAATGTTTTCCTTAAATACGGTCTTAAGTTTCTGGGGCATCCCGACACAGTCACCCTAGGCCCCCTCCCTCATAATGGCATAGAACCAGAATTCTACATAATCTTTTTCATACCATTTCCCTAGTTTCTGGCAATGATCTTACAATCGCCTGGTTATAACCACAGATCAAAGGAACCTTTCGCTGGCCATCGTGCCCCTTCCCCCAAGTCGTATTTTGGCCAGTGTTTCTCACAATAATGTATCAAGAATTCGACTGAATGTGTTGCCTTGTTGGGAGCTCCACCCCTCTCTTTAGAGCCGGTGATTGCCTGCCAGTTTCGAGTTACATAAGTTAAAGGAGCCTTTCTGGCTTTTTTGCTCTCTCCATTCCCCATGTTGTTTAACGGACAGACATGCACACAGCCGCATGAACAGAAATCAGAGAGTTTATTTGGGGAACAGGCTGGGGTCCCTCCACCAACCACCAAATGCCCAGGCTGGGGTCCCTCCTCCTCCTTCCAATAATTACAAGACACTACATTTTTGTAACTGTTGTAATTAATAACAAAAAAATAATTCTAGTTCTTGTTACACTGATTGGGAATGATCTGGCTGCCTGTCGTTTGCTGATTCAAGTCACAGAGCTGGTTATTATGTTTATGGCCTAGGTCCTTCATGCTTGTGGGACTGCCTCTCTTAATATACACCCTTATGACAGCTGTGTCCTGTGGACCAGACATTGCCAATAGTTCCATTGTGTTGATAGGTAAAGTCAGTAACTGCCAAGGCCAAACTATCCTTTGCCATCAGCCCCGTTTTGTTTAATTGCCTGCCAGAGATGTCTAAAAAGGCCCTTACACTTAACCTTGTGTAAAACCAAATTGGTTAGATGGGTCTTTTCTTAAAGGAGAGGGTGGCTGATTATAGTACTAGGTACAGAGCGAGTTTTGAGACTTGCTGTGGTGACTTAAATTTTTGTTTGTTTGTTTTTAATGTTTTAAATAAGGCTGGCTTTAAATTTGTATTGCATTTTACTGTTTTGTAATTTATTTTATTTATTTATTTATTTATTCAAGTATATCTACCCCGCCCTACCCCACAAGCGGGCTCAGGGCGGCTTACAGAGGCCTAAGCCATACATAAAATACAATAAAATCAGTAAAATCACAATCACAATAATAACATACCATTAATAATAATAAAATACTATATTCTGAGTATCCAAATGGGGAGAAAAATAGATTAGATATGCAATAAATGTCCATTAAGATTAGGGTTGCTATATGCCTCAAATCCTTGCTGGCACTCCCGTCGACTGCTGGCACTCAATAGAGTGGAGTGAGGAAGGAAAGGGAGGTAGGGTTGTCAGGTCCCCTTGTCACACCAGTGGGAGGATTTGGGGAGCATTCCAGGAGTGGGTTTGGGCATCCCGGATGCAATGACGTCGCCCAGAAGTGACATCATTGCATTGGCAACATTGCTTGTTTCTGGCCTCACCCACCTCGGCTTCTCCTTGGTTCTTTAGCATTACCAGGTTGACTTGCTCCCGTTCTCTGTCCAGTGTGGGGGTTTCCTCCATTCCTGGCACTTTTAAAAATATTTTGGCTCCTACTAGTTGCCAAACCTGATGGCAGCAGTTCCCTGTCATTACACCACCAGCTGCTCGCAACTGGTCACAGGGCTGTCTGCAGCTGTCTGCAGCTGCCCCATTCCCTCGGCTTCTATGCTCAGGCTGACAAGAGGGTTGGGGCTCAGCTGGGCTGGTGCAGGGGGAGAGGCTAAGATGAGCAAGGGGACCAGAGTGAGGAAGTGCAAAGGAATGGGGTTGCAACAGTAACAGCTGCCCCCAATGCTCAGAGCGCACACCTACCTGGCTAATGAGCCTTGTAACTGCCTGCTATCTTGGGCTACCTGCTGCTTCACCAGGCAGCTCCACATGCTGCATAACCCCTGGTAGGGCAAGAGTGCAGGGCAGCCCTTGCCAGGGCTGAGGAGTTTTTTAGCACCACTGTTTTTCCTTGCAGCCCGCCTCACTGCTGGCACGACCAGTCTCCAAGCCAAGTGGCACAGTGCAGAAAGCCTCATTGTGGGCTGCAGAGCTGCTGGGTGAGCAGGCTGCCTACTGGGGCTGCCACCAGCCCAAAAGGTGTGGGCATGGGGAGGAGGAGCTGAGCCCAAGGGAAGGTGGAGCAAGGGCACAGGGCAAGCAGCCCTTCGGTGGCTCCAGCAACAAGGGCAGTGCCTGCAAAAGTGTGGTTGATCCTAACTGAGTCTGGCTTCCCAAGTTCCCAGCCACTTGACACCCAAGGCTGTGATGTAGCTCATCTTCAGGTTATGCTGGCAAACTGCAAAAGGGTGGGAGAGGATGTTCAGAGCAGGACCAAGGGCAAGAATCCTTCCCTCCATCCAATCAGCCGGCTATTCACAACAGTGGGCTGAGGGTGTAAGCAGTGGGAGTGACAAGAGCATCCGAGTGTTTTTGCATGTCCCCAACTGGCCTTCCCAGTACAGTGATCAGTACAGGAGGTGAGGTGTATTGCTAAGTGCCTCACCCTCTGAGTGCCTGCCTTCCCAACCTTTGTCCCAGAGCCACATCACTGTGCAGGTAAGAGATCAGCATAGGTGATTGGGGGTTCCCCAGCCCAGACCTGAGGAATGGGAACCTTAAAGGGAGGTCCTGGTCCCAAGCTGTATAGGGCCTTAAAGGGCAGAGCCAACACCTCAAATTGGGCTCGGGAGTGGATCGGTAGCCAGTGTAATTGCTGTTATATTGGGGTCACATGCTCCTGATAGTTGACCCCGGCCATAATTCTAACCCAGCATTCTGCACTAGCTGAAGCCTCTGAACACTCTTCAAGGGTAGCCCCAAGGAGAACGCACCAAAACAATATAGTCTAGATGTAACGAAGGCATGGATAACTGTGGGTAAGTCAGACTGAACCAGGAATGGGCACAGCCGGCATACCAGCCATAGCTGGGCAAAAGCACACGAAACCACAGCAGCCACCTGATTTTCTAAGGTGACCACTGTAACAAATAGCACTCCCTATGAACTTGACTTTTGAAGGGGATTGTAACCCCATTCTAGACAGGGAACATCTCAAGTCCCTGGTATGCCTTTCTACTAACCCAGAGCACCTCTGTCTTGTCAGGGTTAAGTTTCAGCTTGTTCACCCTCATCTATCTCATTATTCAAGCACCAGTTTATGGGCTATCCATCCACAATAGGGTTGCCAGGTCTGCTGGACCTGCGGGTGGGGGATAGGGGTGCAGTTACTGGAAGCGGGGGAGAAAGAAGCTGGAAATAAATGTGACACACCTACATCACCCGAAAGTGACATAGGCATGTAGGGGATGTCAGGAGCAACACTCTGGTTTTGGGGCAAAACTCTATGGTAGAATTAGCTTCTAACCATAGAGTCTTGCCCCAAAACCAGAGCGTTGACCCCAATGGCCCCAATGTGCCTACGTCACTTCTGAGTGACGAAGGCACATCACATTTATTTCCAGCTTCTCCCCTCCCTGTGGGGGCAATGGGAGGGCAGAAAGGAGTGCCTGAAACCAGGAGACCTTCAACCTGCAGGGGGACCTGGCAACCCTAATCCATTAACATCTGAACTTTGGGCTTTGCACTGGCCTGCTGGAGATCATACTATGTGTACACCAGCTACTGCTATACTTGCAGCAACTAGGCTGATGGAGCAACAGATGACATAGAGACATTTTTAATGTTTCTACCTTTTCCTCTCTTCCTCACCATAATTGCCTCTTTGTTCCTCCCACTCACAGTTCTGAAGAGTAACACTAAATTACCAATATCAGAGTCTAAGCTGCTTTTTTTCTTTTTTTACAATACATGTATTTGGCTCCCTTAGTCCACAGTTCCAACAGAGGCCTATGACTGGGCACCATGAATCCTCCATAATACTGTAAAAGCAACCATTTTTAAAACTCATCAAAACACGAAATAACTAAGTACTAAAATAAGGCAGCTGCATTAAATATGAACTAGTGACCTAAAATGGGCAGCATATAAATAATTCAAAAGCCATTTAAAAGCGGTAATAAATAAATTAGAACCCAATTAGCATTAAAATCGGGTTAAACCGTATTAGCATAGAATAATTAAGTTAGAGAATGAGAGGAAAATCCCAAGAAAAGGCCTAGATTTTTTTAAAAAAGGAATTATTTACTTGGTGCTTAGAATTTAACAGACTCAGGGCCACATAAATATCTGTGAAGGTGATTCCCAGAGGTAGGGTGCCACTGTAGAAAAACCCATCACCTAACTATAGGAGGCAGAGGCTTACAGCCCAAGGCTTGTAGCTTGGACGTCAGCAGGCTGATACGGGGGAAAGGTTGTCTGTTACATTACTTGATCTCAGGTTGTTTGGGGTTTCACTTTGGTACCACTATCAGTTTGGTATCAAGGCATTTTGCTTCACATTCCCACATGCATGCCTCACAATGCTGTTGCCACCCTGCACAGGGATGTCTTTCACTATCCCTGCTGTCTTTAAAAGTAATATGGCAAGCTAAGTATGATTCACGATCCAGTTTGTGAGAGGTTATCCATTTTGGTTAACATAGCAGATATAATAGCCAAACTCTTGGATAAAGGTTGACTTCTTACAAGGAATTAATCTTTAGAGAGTGTGGGAACTGTCATGCACAACTTGCCATGCTGCTTTTAAAGAGGTCAAGGAGACTGGGCAGGTAAAATGAATGAACTCCTCCTGCTCCTAGGTAGAATGGGCCAGTCACACATGGGTGAACAGACAACCAGCTGGCTAGCTGTCAGTGCAAACAAATAACCAGAATGATCTGTCACGCTGTACAAATCACACTTGAGGCTACTGTCTTCTTATACAGTTACTTACAACAATAAATGATATACATAACAAATGGTTTTGCCACCATGCATAAATTACATCTGCACCAGTTGAATAGTGACCTAATAGTCCTTGAAAGTACAAGTCTCTCTTCAGAATGATGTGGTCACCAGCTCATGGTACAGAGAAGAGTTTCCAGAAGAAAGCACACAGTAGACAGCATGAGCTCAAGACTAGCTGTAGTGTGAACCAAAGGAGTGGCGATGGCATGCCTAGGTTGCTTTGCCATTTCTTAGGGCTTCATCAGGCCACTTTTCTTAGTGATTGAGCTCAGCCCAGCTCTGGTAAGATTCAAAATGACATGAAGTCTACAAGTATGTTCCAAATAGCTAGGAATCAGGCTCTGGCTAGCTGTCAGTGGCAGACAGGGCAGAGAAAGATTGCCCTCAAGTTCATCACCTCATACACCAGTGTAGAATAGTAGTCTGAGTATTAGTCTTGGAGCTGGGAGACTCAACTTTGAATCCTCTCTCGGCTGTGGAACTTTGCTGGGTGACCTTGGGCCAGTCACACACTCTCTGCCTAACCCACCTCATAAAATTATTGTGAGGATAAAATAGAGGAGAACAGAACACTGTAAGCCGCTTTGGGTCCCTGTGGGGAGAGAGGTGGAATATAAATAAAGTAAATAAAAAAATTACCAAGCTGAATATGTTTAAGATTAAACACTTCCATATTTCAAGTTTACATTTCACTGTTTACTTTTCCTTTCTCCTTTCTAAAGGTCGGGCCATTATACTTACAAAATGCCTTCAAGATTGGGGAATTTTTAGCCGGTAGTTCACATAATGTTGCCTTTGCTTTTTCATAGGATGCCATGAATGCTTATTTAAAAATTTTCACCACCTCTGAATGGATGAATAATGTTTTGGACTAGTTCCAGAAGTTTCTAGACTGGGGGGGAGGGAATGAAGAAAATTAGGAAAGACAAAGCATTCAAAGGAACAATATCATTTGAAGAAAGATTGAGGAGACTGTTAATAAACTGGTATGAAGTGTGACATTCTTGCATTAAGTTACAAAATTCTTTCCAAGTTTAGGTAATATTATGATCACTCGTTCTAATCACCTATGTATCTTAGCTTCAGCAGCTCTTCCAGTTCTCCAGAATAAAATATGTCTAATAAAAGTTTGTGCTGTAACCCCCCAAAAAAACACTGTTAAAAAACCAGACAGAAAAATTATGCAATTAACGTAATTAAGCAAATTAATGAGCCCACTTTGCTGACTGCGTGAGAAGTTCTCATCCCTTCAGCAAGGTTTGCTTCATACATCAAAGTAAGATTACAATTTGAGAAGATATTTAGTCATTTTAAACATTGTATTAACTAAAGAATAAATTGGGCAAAATCAGGCTTCCATGTGGGCATCTGTGTATAAGAGTAATTGCCATTGACTGTGGAGGACATTACCTCTGCATCTAGTGAATCCTGCTTCTGGCAAATGAGTTCTCAAAATCATTCATCACAGGTGATTTACTCTTGATTACCTGTGGGTGCAAGGATTGCAGATCTTTCTTTCATTTCCTCTCCAACAGTCAATTCGTAGAGTTTCAAGAACTGTGTGGACAGGTCAGGAGACTGTGTTGAGACAGGGGAAGGGGGTGAAATTGCTTTCTTCAATACATGTAATTATAATGAACTAGGAATAAGGCTCGTTCTGAAAATTATTACAACAAGATCTAGAAAGAGGTAATGGGAGAGTGCCAAGGCCTTGGGTACTCACCATCAATGTGCTGTGGTGACCTCAGCAGGGTATAATGACACAGAGTCCACCATTTTCTCCAGAGGAACTGATCTCTGCTACCTGAAGAGCAGTTGTAATTTTCAGTGATCTCCAGCCCTCACCTGGAGATTGGCAACAATTGTTACCCAGGAAGAAATGGATGGTTTGGAGGGTGGAGTCTATGGCATTATACATGTCTGAGGTCCCACCCCTCCTCAAGCCTCACCCTCTCCAAGCTTCACCCCTCAAATCTCCATGAATTTCCCAACCTGGAATTGGCAATCCTATCTCCTTCCCAGCCAAACATCAACCCGACATTATCAGCCCCTCTCATTTCAGCTTTGCATCTCCTCCCCCCTCCCTCCTGGAGATCAGTTGTAATTCTGAGTGATTTCCACCCCTCTCCTGAGACTGGCAACAGTGGTTCTCCAGGAGGGAATAGTTGGTTGGGAGGGTGGAGTCTATGGCATTTTACCCTGCTAAAACCTCACCATCTCCAGGTTTTGTCCCTCAAATCTCCTGGAATTTCCCACCTGGATTTGGCAACCCTATCTCCTTCCCAGCCGAGCATCAACCTACCTTTATTTCCTCCTCACTCTTCAGCTTTCCATTTCCCCACACACACACCTGCAGCCTCTTCCGTGCTTTGAAGCCCTGACTGCCACAGAGTACACCATTTTCTCCAGAGGAACTGATCTCTGCCATCTGGAGAGCAGTTGTAATTCTGAGTGACCTCCAGCCCTGACCTGGAGATTGGCAACAATGGTTTCCCAGGAGGGACAGTAGTCTTTCTCTGCAATGGGGACCAAAGCAGCTTACATCATTCTCCTCTCCCCCTTTTGACTTGCACAACAACCCTGTGAGGTAGGTTAGGCTGAAAGTCTGTGACTGGTCCAAAATCACCCAATCTGCTTCTACAGCAAGAACCTGAATCTAGCATACCCTGCTCTGAAGCAATGACTGCTATGCCTAGGGCAACCAGCCTCCAGGTTGAAGCCTGAAGATCACCAGGTATCACAACTGAACTCCAGATAACAGATCTCCCCCCCCCAAGAGAAAATAACTTCTCTGGAAGATAGGCTGTATGGCATTCTGTTCAGCTGAGGCCTCTCCCCTTTCCAAACCCTGACTTCCATAGACTCTACCAGAAAATCTCCAGGAATCTCCCTACCTGGAGCTAGCAACCCTAGTCAGGACTGGCCCCGATGAGTTCCTCACAAAAGTTTGCGAAGGGTTTCCTTCCTTTGTCTGAACCAAACTTGGTTGCCTACCATGGTGAAACAGGCTCCAGATTACAACTCATCTGTTTGCCTCCCACCCTCGTTGTGTATCTTACTCCTTAAATTCGCTGCCCCCATTCATGGAATCATCACTGCCTTTTTAGAGGGACAGTGAGACCCTCTGGCTGAATCTCCTTATTTGGAGATGGAATCCCCAATCTTTGGAGGATCCCTGGAAATTTGGCAATCCAAGGGTCTGGCCTTTCGTTGCCTCCCTGGGCTACCCTCTCCCTTTGGTATTGTGCAGAGCAGAGGAGACTATGTGGTCAGAGCACAACACAGATTATTAGCCCAAATAAAAGACTTTAACTATTTACACAATTATGGAGCACACACACTGTAGGAGTAAGCACACACTATGAACCAACACGGCATATATCAACAGGGGTTAAACACAATCCTTTTCCCCTACACACAATACTCTCTACCTCTGGAGGTTGTGGGCTCAGGATAGGATCGTTCCTTGGACTGACCTCTGGCTGTACTTCAGCCTCTCTCTCTTGCCCAAGAGAACAGGGAAACTTCCATTCATTCCACAGTCCAACTGTGGAGTGGCTGAATTTCTGCTGCCTCCCAGGAACGAAGACTGCCTTGGGACAGTCCCTGTTTTCCCACACTTTTTGGCCTTGGGGCAGCTGGGAACTGTAGGCCAGCAGATGAGGAAGCCCCATTCTACCTAGTGAGTGATACCCCTGGAGGCCCCTCTCTGGAACTACAGCTCAATTAAACCTTATGGGGGAACATTTTAAACAAACAACCACAGCCATCTTACAAACACAGGTAACTGCCATTTCGTGACACCTACCAACAGTCACTGAGGGGAAAGTTAGTCCCACACAGGAGGCAAGCAGGAAAAGCATCTTCGTCAAGAGAGAAAGCCATTTGCCAGTAATTCTGACAGAGCACAGTGGTGAAGAGGAGCAGACCCAGCACCCGGCCAATGGCACATGAGTACTCTTGAGTGGCGGCTGACGGGCCAATGGCTGAGGGAGCGCATGTGTCCAATCCCTCACAGCTATAAGTCCAATACACGTTTAAGCAAAGTAGTATTTTATTAAAGCCATGTTAGAGCAGGAACAAGTGCACTGTTAAGAATACCTGGGCTGGGCTGAACAGGGGATAATGAAAGACATTCAAACAGACAATAACCAATAGACTTGGTTCCCATCGCGTGGGCAGACTTTCGTATTCGCACTCAAAAGCCTGAAAAGCAACGTTTCTATAAAGATAAACAATTGAAGCTTCACACGGTCCAGCTCATTATAGTCTAAGCTAAGCGGCTCCTTCTCCACACCTGTTAATCTTGCAGATAAGTGTACACTAGCGTTCATAGAATGGAATGCATGACACAGGGATACACACAGAACACACAGGAGGCATGCGCAGATGCCAGAGGAGGGGGGGGGTTCTGTCCACAGACTTCAATGGCAGCTAGCTGACAGCATGGAATGTTGCCACTCGAAAACACAATTATTATATAGAGAGATAAGGCTGTGTACCTTCACCTCTAAAATGTTCAATGTTAGGCATCAAGCACTAAAAATGGCCACACACTGGTACTATTCCTCCAAACAATTATAGGGAAAAAAGTAGCTAAAACCTATAGCTGCTGGAAAAATTGTGGCCAGGATGGTGACTTTTTACACTTTTGGTGGTCTTGTCCTAGTGTCAGTAATTTCTGGGAACACTTTGTAAATGAAATTAAGGCAATTACAGGGGAATCTCTCCCTTTCTTCCCAAAAACAGTACTAGTGGGTCGGTGGCCAGCTGCCCTCTCTCATGAAATGAATGCAGAAAGAATTGCATTATTATTGGCAATAGCACGATTAGTGTTAGCTGCACACTGGAAAAGCAATACACTACCTTCCATACAAGCGTACAGAATGTGGCTATGGGATTATTTCCTAATGGGTAAACTTTATGCATTTAGTTCTAATGTACAGACAGTGCAGTTAAGAGAAATTTATTGCTGTTTGGTTCCCAATAATTTCTTATCTAACTAAAAATGATATCCTCCCCCAAAACAAATTTTATCATGATCTAATATACTTTTGACCTCCTTTATGTATATGAGCACTGAGTGGACATGACTTTCCGAGAATGTCTGCTTTTCTCAGATTAAAGTGATGTAAATTGGTTTGAAATGTTGGCTGTTTGTAATTATCTGCTTTACAGTTAACACACTCTGTTCTTAATTCACCTTGTACTTGTTTTATGATTCCGGATCATTTTTGGTGTCTCCAGTATGACACTATTGCTTTATTTGTGTTTTGTTTTGTTTGTTGAAAAACTTGACAATTTTTTTTAAGGCTGTGTACCTAACATTAAGGAGCTGCGGTGGCTCAAGTGGTTAAGATGCTGAATTGCAGGCTGTGGAAGGTCGGTAGTTCAGCAGTTCGAGACCTGAGTGTGCCGCATGACGGAGTGAGCTCCCGTCTCTAGTTCCAGCTCCTGCCAACCTAGCAGTTTGAAAGCAAGAAAGTGCAAGTAGATAAATAGGTACCGCTTCGGTGGGAAGGTAACAGCGTTCCGTGCACCTTGGTGTTTAGTCATGCCGGCCACATGACCACGGAAACATCTTCGGACAGCGCGGGCTCTTCGGCTTTGAAACGGAGATGAGCACCGCAACCCTAGAGTTGGACTCAACTGGCTTTCGAGCAAGGGAACCTTTACCTTTACCTAACATTGGGCTGAGAAACAGGACTGGGATTCTGATGGTGTACTGCTCATGCTACTGCCTACCAGTGTGTCCCTTCCTGAGCTGACAGAGGTGGTCTTGGAAGTGGTGTTGAGGATCCCTAGACTGGTTGTCCTGGGGGCCTTCGACATCCATGCTGAGGCTGTCTTGTCAGGCGTGGCTCAGTATTACATGGCCTCCATGACCACCATTGGCCTTCCTCAGGTAATCACTGGTCCTACACATTGTACAAGTAATATTCTTGACCTACTATTTTGTTTTAGGATGGAGGAATGCAGTCTAAGGGTGGAGGAACTAATGATGGTTCCTTTGTCATCAACACATAACTCTTTGCTTCGGTGTAGACTTGAAGGGATACACATACTCTGCAAGGGGTGGGGGAATTTATTAAAATGATCCACCCCAAAAACCTGGTGGAACTGAATGGCTTTCTGATGTCTGTAGAGAATTTTCCTGTAGATATGGCTGGCCAATTATCTGGGTGATTTCTAGAATGAGGCAGTTCACATGATTCTTTCCAGGCATCTTTTCTCAAGTGTTAGAGCCCAGGTAACCTCTTGGTTTACTGAAGGGCTGGAGCAATGAAAAGATAAGGGAGACAGCTACAGTGGCAGTGGAACAAGATTTAGGATGAATTCATAGGATTGCCAGGTCTTATCTCCTCGCCAGTGGGGGGTGGGTGGGAGCTTTCCAGGAGTGGGGGAGCAGGGTGACATCACCACACGTGACATCCCCGACGTGATGACATCACAGTGAATGACATCATCATGCCGGGCACCATTTTGTGGTGGCTCTGGTTCTACCTGGAAGGTAGGTTTCAAAAAGTGGTGCTGCGTGACTGCTACTCTGCCCTTTGGCCTGTGGGGTCTCAAAAGGCTCTATCTCATCCCCTATACACTTTAACATCTACATGAAACCTCTGGCTGAAGTTATCCAGAGATTTGGGCTAGGCTGTCACTAATATGTGGATGTCGCTCAGATCATTCTCTATACCACACTCTGCAGTCAGGTTCCCTCAAAGTGGTACCAGCCCCTCAACCCTAGAGCTGGACCTGGGGAACAAGTGGACCAGTCAACCCAGCAAACTCCAAGGCCTCAGCTTAAATAGGCTGGGAGGTAATTGTGCACCACTGCACTGCTATGAGGTTCTGGAGGCAGCTCCTGAGACTACACTGTGCTCTGCTAGATCCTGAGAGGAAATATTACTCTCAAAACACTGCTCTAGGTCCATGCAGCCCATCTGGCACTTTGCCTCCTTTGCACCACTTTATCCTGGGCCTTCTGCCATCACCATTATCGCAGAGTGAGAGAGTCCTGGAGGCTGTTTCGGAGTGGGTGCAGGGTAATAAACTGAAGCTTAATCCTGACAAGATGGAAGTGCTACTGGTGAGTGGAAGGTCTGACCAGGGATTTAAGGTGTTGGCCATTCTGGTTGAAATTGCACTCTCCTTAAAGGAACAGATCCATAGTCTGGGAGTGCTCTTGGATCCAGGACTATGGCTGGACAAGCAAGTGGCAGCTGTGGCCAGGATTTTTGGGGGGGTTTTACTAGCTTTGACTGGTTAGCCAGCTGCAGCCTTTCCTGGGCAAAAAAAGATTTGGCCACCATGGTGCTGCTCTGGTTACATCTAGTGCAAACTTTTGTTAAGTGTTGGAGTTGACTAATCCAGTGTCATTACTTTATTAATAGTACCAAAAATACAGTGAGTGCCATTCCATTCTGCACAGGTTTGTGAGAGACTTTTCTTTGCAAGGAAATTTCTTTGTATTTGCACCCATATTCTCTTCACTAACCATTTTTGTTTGTTTGTTTTGGAAGAGGAGTCATTAGTCAAAAGAGTGATTTCCATTCGACAATTAATAAAATGATATCCATCACAAAAGACTGTGAAAATAGCTAAAGAGGTCTTTTTAAAACAACAACAACACACTCAGTCAAAATAATCCTATCATTACACTTGCAATGTTTCTTGGAAATCACTGAATGCCATTTTAGTCAGTTTTAATAAAAGCAGAGGCAGCTATAAAAGGAAGCAAAAATAGTCTTGTTTTTTGTACCAGGAAAAGGTGAGTTGTCAATGGACTGCTTTTACTTCCTTGCTGTGATGACACTGTGACTTTGAAATGCCAGATTTGGACATGAGAGACTTTAGAAAGTAATTTCAAGAGAATTCACATTTCCCCTGCCAATGACCTGTGGTTCTGCACCAGCAAAAATGACTGATCCTCAGAATAAGAAATGAAAGATGGGCAGAAAGTTTAGTAAATTAAGTCTGCTCTAGTCTGCTTGATTATTAGCACCCACTAATCTTATATTCTAATGGCAAAGTTGGCCAATCTTAAGCAACTTGAATCCAGTGATTGGAGCTCTGAATGGATAGGACAGATCTTTCTACAAACCTGAAAAGGGCCCCGGGTTTGCAGAAATATGTGAAATATTTTTTTTAAATATGCATTGGGGAGTTTCAAAAAGCTGAAAACGATAAAAGGAGCACCTGTCACTTTAAGCTATGGTTTCCCTTAGTAGCTGTTGCTGAGCAACCACAATATTCCTGGCTTGGGAAAATGTCAGGCACAGGTTCAAAAGGGTATAGAATGGACTTCCTGAAAGCTGTACACACCAAACACACAGGGAACCTCATCGTGCTGCCTGCTCCTCTACCATCTCTCCATGTTGGGGGCGGATTACATTTCTGGAGTTACAGACTCCCTAAAAATGTCACCCCAGTGTTCTCTGTGGAAAAGACAGCTGCAGTTACAGAAGTCTATGTAATGGCTCAGGAAAAAGCCGGTGACACTAAAGTCACAGGGAAACTTCACCTGGGCAGACCCACCCCCCATACAGACACTGGAACCAAGGCAAGCATCTCCCCTATGCTTGCAGCCCCTCCCAAGTCTCCAAAGGCAGGTTCTGAAGGACAGAAAGGAAGACATCCCCAGAGTTTCAACAGGTGCTCCCCAGCGTTACACCACAACAGCTTGTTGGGCACTCTGGCCCCACCAGACCTCTGGAAATCAGAGTTTTCCATTTAAAGTGATTAGTGATGCAATGCCAGAAAGGCAGACATGACAAGAGACTTCTGACAGGGGCTCCCCAAAGTAACCCCACTACATCTTGGCAGGCAGAGCACCCCAGCCCCACCAGACCAGTGGAAATCAGATAAAGTGATCATGAGGTAGATGTTGTGTTATGCAGTAGATGTTATTTCATGAGGTAGGTGTTGGATGAAAGAACCCACCCCTATCCAGCAGAGGCAGCCATCCTGCCACCCAAGTGCCAAGGGCACAACCTGCAGGCTGAATGCCAAATCACCCAGAGAGAAGGGAGAATGGGGGAACATGCAGGTGGAACCCAGGAGGCCTGGATCTTACCCTGTGAAGTCAAGGGAGGGGTAGACCAGCAGAAGGAGGTTGACCATCAGGAAGGCCAAGTCATCCACCCTGGTTGGGTCCAGGTGGGAGCAGTGGGGGCTTAGAATGTCTCCCAGGTGGGAGAATACCCGCTTGCTCTAGATATTGGTGGGTGGGCAGGAGAGGACACTCATGCCATGAAAGAGAGATCAGGCCAGACGTGCATGACTGGTACTCCAGGGGGATTGGCGGAGGCAGGCTCAGGGGACTCAGTGAGGTACGCCCTCACCATCACTTTTGCCGAATCCTCTGCCTCAGCTGCCCTGAGCCTGCTTTGTGGGGAGGGAGGGGTATAAATCAAATGAATAAATAAAAATGAATCAAATAAACACACCTGGCATCCTCACTGCTGCTGACCTCCCAGTTCACTACTGACAACCAGTAGCAAGGCTTCTCCTTGGCTGGGCTCTTTGAGGCAGAAGGGCTGGCCATGGCTCCTCCTTCTCAGCCTCTTCCAACCAGTGTTCCCTCTGGCCATGTCTGTTTCCCTGTAGTCTCTGCACTTCTTTGAAGAACTCAAGCTTCCATTGCAAGAACTCTGCATTCAAGAGAGTAATGCTGCCTTTTATCCAGGGGTCACAGATACAGGCCAGTCTGTATTCCCCTTCCTTGCAGACAGGTTGCAAACTGGTGGTGAAGCCCACCTGTAACCTCACTGACAATGCCCTGACCTGTGGGAGAACAGGCATCCCTGCAGGACCCCACTGCAGTGCTGAGGCCAGTGCCTGGTGCAATCCTTGAATCAGGGGGATGACTTGCCCCAGGCTGGCTCTATGGGGATAGAGCATGGTGGTGCTGTCCTCGAATGCCTTGTGGATATGCACCATTTGGGAGAGTGTCAGCCAGTCATTGGAGCTGATGCTGAGCTCCTCTTCCTCTGCAGGATGGTCATGGAGATGACATCCTGCACTGCACTCTTCTGCTCCATGAAATACTAAAAGATGGTGTACGTGGAGTTCCAGTGGGTGGGTAAGTTAAGGATGAGCCGGTGTTCAGGCTCATCCCCCTCCCCTTGCCTCTTGTGCAGCAGACTTGATGCTGCACGAGAAGTGGACAGCCAGGTGTCTGCAGGTCTCCAGAAAGAACTGCATCTTGAGGTGGCATTGACAGTGCTCCATAGCCCCAGAACATCCTTCACCACCAGCTGAAGCATTTGCACCAGGCAGACAATGATCTTGAGGTGCGCAGCCTTCATCATTGCCAGCATGTTTGCTCCAGCATCCATAACCATGTAGTCACAGATGACGTTGCCACTGTTCACCCACTCCCTCAGGCTGGTCTGTATCATGGTAGTGATGTTTTGTGTCATGTGGTATGCATCCACCCCATGTATATGGAGCAGAACCACTTTGTAGCCTGGTGGTGGAACTGTCCCCTCCTGGGGCTTGGGCCGTGTCCTGACAGTCTGGACAAACAGGTCTTCTGATTGCCACCAGTGGGTGGTGAGAGAGAGGTAGCCATGCTGCTAGCTACTCCAGAGGTCTGCCATGAAGTGTGTGTTGGAAACAATGCCCCAAGAATGGAGAAGGTGGGAGGAGAGACAGCTGCTTTCTGATACTGAACTGGGAGGGGCCATGGAGGGGTGCACTGGAGGCAGGAGCAGCAACAGGGATTTATGTGGAAGGGGAGGATGCTTCCCCCATATCACTGTCAGAGGCTTCTTCAAAGAGTGTTATTGGCCACTTGTCTTTGGGGAGTGTTAACAACTTTTCATCCTCTTTGAAGAGCCCCATGAACAGATCAGGGAAAGGAGGCTCCAAGACTTCTGGTCATGACCTTCTAGGGGCAGGCTCCTGTGGGCTGGCAGGATGGGTTTGGTGCCCGGTGATGGGGGCCTGTAGTATGCAGGGGGTGGAGGACTTCTTCACCCCATGATGAGCACCCTTTTCATCCACTTTCACCCTCGTGGCACAGAGGGGTTGGTTCACAATCAGGAAGGGTGGGAGGGTATAAAATGTGGGGCCTCAGATGTGGAACTCAGTAGCTAAGTCCCTCTGCACAGCATGAGAGAGACAAGTGGCTCAGACTCCTGAGTCCACCAAACACCTCCAAATCCCAGCGGGGGAGAGGAATCATAATCAAAATGTGAGTCCTCAGCTGAGAAACTCACTAGCTAAGTGCCTCTGCTCAGTGTGAGCAGATAGACGGGTGACTCAGTTCCCTGAGTCCACCTAAGACTCCAAACCCCAGTAAGGGAGAGGAGTTCTCAAAGCAAATGTGGGTCCTCAGCTGAGGAACCCACTAGCTAAGATCCTCTACTCAGCATGAGTAGAGAGACAGGTTTCTCAGATCCCTGAGTCCACCTAAGACCCCAAACTGCAGCAGGGGAGAAAAATCACAAACAAAATGTGGGTCTTTGGCTGAGGAACCCACTAGCTAACCCCCCCCCCTCTGTGTGAGCAGAGAGACAGGGTGGCTCAGAGCCTGAGTCCACCTAATACCAAAACTTCATCAGGGGACAGGAGTTCCCAGTCATGAGAGAACGTGCTCTGCTAGTTTGCTTTTAAGTTCTCTTCCCCCTTTGTAACTGTGAACAGCCAAGGGAAAAGATGCTGCAGAGCTGAGCTGAGCATATAGATAGCACATAGCCAGCAGTGCCTGTTAAGCTTTGGAGGGCTACTATTGGTATTTCCAAGGCTGGAGAATTCCACCCCCCTGTGGAACCGGTGTAACAGGCCGGATTAACCCCCCGGCCAGAGTAACCCCGGGGTTACTCTGGCCTAGCCTAGAATAACCCCGGAGGGGTTATTCTGGCCTAGGCTAGAGTAACCCCAGGTTAATCTGGCCGGCTGTAACAGGCCAGATTCACCCCCCCGGCCAGAGTAACCCCGGGGTTACTCTGGCCTAGGCTAGAATAACCCCCCCATTCACCCCCCGGCCAGAGTAAACCCGGGGTTACTCTGGACTAGGCTAGAATAACCCCCCCCAGGCCAGATTAACCCCCCAGGCCTGCTTTCTGGGGCTGCTGTATTTTCCTACTAAGAGAGATACTTCCCCAATAACAATCGAACACTCAAACAATCTCTTAGTAAGCTTGTCAATGACCAAGGCAACAACTGGGACCAATTTATCCCTGGTGTTCTGTTTGCGTATCACAAATCTGTGCATGCCTCAACCAAGTGTACTCCATTTGAGGTCATGTATGGACGGAAGGCAAAGCTTTCTATGGACCTCAAGCCCTCAGAGGCTGACATTGTGGGCTCCATGCCCCTTTCAGATGAAGCTAACCCTGATGTACTGGATACACTGACAACCATTAATAAAAAGCTCCGTTCAACCGTCAGCACCAACATCCACTCTGCCCAGGAATACCAGGAGCGTGGCTTTGATCGTCGACACAACAGCAAGAAAGAAATCAGTGTTGGCTCCATAGTTT
>NW_015168048.1:1528234-1530599 GCF_001447785.1 Gekko japonicus
TTCTTTCTTTCTTTCTTTCTTTCTTTCTTTCTTTCTTTTTCTTCCTTCCTTCCTTCCTTCCTTCCTTCCTTCCTTTCTTTCCTTTCTTTCTTTCTTTTCTGCCTGCCTGCCTTCTTCTGTCTGCTCCACTGTCCTGCTTTGTTTTTTTCTTCCCTCTTTCTGTCTCTCTGCCCTCCCTCCCTCTATGCTCTCCCCGTCTTTCTTTCTTTCTTTCTAATCTAAAGTTGTGGGCAACCTTTTTAAAAAAAGGGGGGGGGAGAGTTAGAAGGGGTCGACTTCAGTGAACGTACCTCAATCAGATCGAGGACGTTTTCAGCAAAGGCCGCCTTAGGAGTACCATAATTAAATTAATAACAAAGTACCTACCTATATAGTTTAAAAAATTTGGCTCTCCAAAAAATGTCAGTCGTCGTACTGTTGATATTTGGGTCTGTTGACTAATGAGATTGGATTCATACCCTGTTCTTCACTACCAAGAGGAATCTCAGATTGCCTGACAAGTTTCTCATGGACCTGAAACCCTCAGAAGCTGACACTGTGCTGGTTACACTGACATCTAAGTTACCACTCAACTAAGCCCGGGGTTACAGGTTGTTGTGTTGTGCAGTTAAAAAGAAGTTAAAAAAAGAAGTTAAAAAGAAGAAGAGATTGGATTCAGCTGACATTTAACTTACCACTCTGGCTAGGCGGGGGTTAGTATGGACCCTCAGAAGCTGACACTGTGTTGGCTACACTGACATCTAAGTTACCATTCAACTAAGCCCGGGGTTACAGGTTGTTGTGTTGTGCAGTTAAAAAGAAGTTAAAAAAAGAAGTTAAAAAGAAGAAGAGATTGGATTCAGCTGACATTTAACTTACCTCTCTGGCCAGGCGGGGGTTAGTATGGGCTAGCCCAGTTACTCTGGCCTGGCCCGGCGGGGGTTACTCTGGCCGGGGGGAGGTGAATCTGGCCTGTTACAGCCGGACAGATTAACCCGGGGTTACTCTAGCCTAGGCCAGAATAACCCCTCAATAACCCCTCCGGGGTTATTCTAGGCTAGGCCAGAATAACCCCGGGGTTACTCTGGCCGGGGGGTTAATCCGGCCTGTTACACCGGCCAAAAAAATTGTGATGAACTTTGGTTCTTGAGCCATTTTATGCCCATTCCTAATGGGCGGGAGTTGGAACCTGGGGAGGGACCTCAGAAGGGTATAATTCCCTAGACTCCATCCTCAAAGCAGTCATTTCCTCCAGGGGAACTAGGGCTGTCAACCTCCAGGTGAGGGCTGGAGATCACCCACAATTACAACTGCTTTCCAGATGACAGAGATCCGTTCCCCTGGAGAAAATGGCTGCTTTAGAGGGCGATTCTATGGCATTATACCTGCTGAGGTCACTTCTCTCCCCAAACCTTTGTTGTTGTTCAGTCGCACAGTCGAGTCCGACTCTTCGCGACCCCATGGACCATCTCTCGCATCTCTCGCGAGGCCCTCCTGTCTTCTGCCATCCTCTGAAGTTGGCTCAATTTCATGTTCGTTGCATCGATGACACTGTCTAACCATCTCATCCTTTGCCGTCCCCGTCTTCTTTGACCTTCAATCTTTCCCAGCATCAGGGTCTTCTCCAGTGAGTGCTCCCTTCTCATTTGGTGGCCAAAGTATTTGAGCTTCAGTTTCATTATCTGGCCTTCCAGGGAACAGTCAGGGTTGATTTCTTTGAGGATTGACTGATTTGATCTCCTTGCAGTCCAAGGGACTCTCAAGAGTCTTCTCCAGCACCATAGTTCAAAAGAATCTATTCTTCGGCGCTCGGCCTTCCTTATAGTCCAACTCTCGCAGCCATACATGACTACTGGGAATACCATTGCTTTGACCATGCGGACTTTTGTTGGCAGGGTGATGTCTCTACTTTTTATCATGCTGTTTAGTTTCGCCATCGCTTTCCTCCCAAGGAGCAGGCGTCTTTTAATTTCATGGCTGCAGTCACAGTCTGCGGTGATTTGATGACTAGGGAGCCATGTACCTGATGTTATCTGCAGGTCGTCTTGAAGAAACAGGCTCTGAAGAACTGCTCTTCCAAAAGCAGCATCAGTTTTAGCACAGTGCATCACCACCAGGAACTTCTCAAAGGCTGAAGTCAGTGAACCAATAGCAGACCTGCAGAGATATGTCACCAAGTATCTGGAGAAAGTGGCAGAATCAGGAGCCATAATGACCCTTTCACAGTACTAGCTTGCTTGATACGTTCGCATCAAACTTTAAAGCCAGGCATCTTTCCCGGCATTTGAAAGACATGTTTGCACTCACTGGAGAAAACCCTGATGCTGGGAAAGATTGAAGGTCAAAGAAGACGGGGACGGCAAAGGATGAGATGGTTAGACAGTGT
>NW_015168048.1:1530883-1547704 GCF_001447785.1 Gekko japonicus
TGACACTGTCTAACCATCTCATCCTTTGCCGTCCCCGTCTTCTTTGACCTTCAATCTTTCCCAGCATCAGGGTCTTCTCCAGTGAGTGCTCCCTTCTCATTTGGTGGCCAAAGTATTTGAGCTTCAGTTTCATTATCTGGCCTTCCAGGGAACAGTCAGGGTTGATTTCTTTGAGGATTGACTGATTTGTTCTTCTTGCAGTCCAAGGGACTCTCAAGAGTCTTCTCCAGCACCATAGTTCAAAAGAATCTATTCTTCGGCGCTCGGCCTTCCTTATAGTCCAGCTCTCGCAGCCATACATGACTACTGGGAATACCATTGCTTTGACCATGCGGACTTTTGTTGGCAGGGTGATGTCTCTACTTTTTATCATGCTGTTTAGGTTCGCCATCGCTTTCCTCCCAAGGAGCAGGCGTCTTTTAATTTCATGGCTGCAGTCACAGTCTGCGGTGATCTGGGATCCCAGGAACGTGAAGTCTGTCACTACTTCCACGACTTCCCCTTCTATTTGCCAAGGAGTGATGGGGCCGGATGCCATGATCTTAGTTTTTTTGATGTTGAGCTTCAAGCCCACTTTTGCGCTCTCCTCTTTTACTCTGAGCAAGAGGCTCTTTAGATCCTTTTCACTTTCAGCCATTAGAGTGGTATCATCTGCATATCTGAGGTTGTTGATCTTTTCCCCAGCAATCTTAATTCCCGCTTGTGATTCATCCAGGCCAGCATTTCGCATGATGTACTCTGCATATATATTAAATAAGCAAGGTGACAGTATACATCCTTGTCGTACTCCTTTTCCTATGCTGAACCAATCAGTTGTTCCGTATCCGGTTCTAACTGTCGCTTCTTGGCCCTTATACAGGTTTCTCAAGAGACATGTGAGGTGGTCTGGTACTCCCATCTCTTTAAGGACCTGCCATAGTTTGTTGTGATCCACACAGTCAAAGGCTTTAGCATAGTCAATGAAGCAGAAGTAGATATTTTTCTGGTACTCTCTTGCTTTCTCCATAATCCAGCGAATGTTGGCAATATGATCTCTCGTTCCTCTACCTCTTCGAAACCCAGCTTGTACTTCTGGTAGTTCTCTATCCACGTACTGTTGAAGCCTAGCTTGTAGGATCTTGAGCATGACCTTGCTAGCGTGTGATATGAGTGCAATTGTGCGATAGTTTGAACATTCCTTGGCATTGCCCTTCTTTGGGATTGGAATGTATACTGATCTTTTCCAATCCTGTGGCCACTGTTGCGTTTTCCAAATTTGCTGGCAAATGGAGTGCAGAACTTTAACAGCATCCTCTTCTAAGACTTTGAATAGCTCAGCTGGGATACCATCACCTCCACTAGCTTTGTTGTTAGTAATGCTTTCTAAGGCCCATTTAACTTCACATTCCAGGATGTCTGGCTCGAGGTCAGTGATTATACCGTCGTGGTTGTCAAGGACATCGAGGTCTTTCTTGTATAGTTCTTCTGTGTATTCTTGCCATCTTTTCCTAATCTCTTCTGCTTCTGTTAGGTCCCTACCGTTTTTGTCCTTTATCATGGCCAGCTTTGCATGGAACGCTCCCTTGATTTCTCCAATTTTCTTGAAGAGATCTCTAGTCCTTCCCATTCTATTGTTTTCTTCTATTACTTTGCACTGTTCATTCAGGAAGGCCTCCTTATCTCTCCTTGCTGTTCTCTGGAAATCTGCGTTCAGTTGGGTAAATCTTTCCTTTTCGCCTTTGCCTTTCGCTTTCCTTCTTTCCTCTGCTATTTGTAAAGCCTCATCAGACAGGCACTTTGCTTTCTTGCATTTCTTTTTCTTTGGGATGGTGTTGATTGCTGCCTCCTGTACAATGTCACGAACTTCCATCCATAGTTCTTCAGGCACTCTATCTATCAAATCTAGACCCTTGAATCTATTCTTCACCTCTACTGTATATTCATCAGGGATGCGGTCTAGGTCAAACCTGAATGACCTCGTGGTTTTCCCAATTTTCTTCAGTTTAAGTCTGAATTTTGCAATGAGTAGCTCATGATCTGAACCACAGTCAGCTCCAGGTCTTGCTTTTACTGACTGGATAGAGCTTCTCCATCTTTGTCTGCAAATTATGTAGTCAATCTGATTTCGGTGTTGCCCATCTGGTGATGTCCATGTGTAGAGTCGCCTCTTAGGTTGTTGGAAAAGGGTGTTCGCTATGACCAGTGTGTTCTCTTGACAAAACTCTGTTAACCTTTGCCCTGCTTCATTTTGCTTTCCAAGGCCAAACTTGTCTGTTATTCCGGTTACCTTTTGACTTCCTACTTTAGCATTCCAGTCCCCTATGATGATGAGGACATCATTTTTTGGTGTTAGTTCTAGGAGGTGTTGTAGGTCTTCATAGAACCGGTCCACTTCAGCCTCTTCTGCATCAGTGGTTGGGGCATAGACTTGGATTACTGTGATGTTGAATGGTGTGCCTTGGAATCGGACAGAAATCATTCTGTCTTACCCTCCTAAGATTCCACCCCTTAATCTCCAGGAATTTCCCAATTTAGATTGGGCAACCCAAAGGGGAACTGATCTCTATAGTTGGGAGATCCATTATGATTCCAAGAGATCTCCAGATTGGCAACCCTAGAAGGAGAGAAGGAAGCAGGAAAAGGGAAGAGACTATGGTGGCTTTCAGGAAAGGGAAATAGGAAATAGTGGGGGAAGCAGAAATAGGATGCCTCCCACAAGCCTCATTATGTTATTCTGTATCCTTTTTAACAGAGCTTTCTTCAATGTCTCTAAATAATAGATTAAGTTGAAGTAGTATAGTGACTAACAGTGCAATCCTAAACAGTTGAATGTTTCTAAGCCCACTGACGTTAGTGGATTTAGAGGGGTGTAACCATGTTTAGGATTGTGCTGTAAGAATGTAATCTGGAAAATCCTCAATTCAAGACTCCACCACAGATTTGTGGCAAAGCTCCTCAGCCCCCAGCCCCTGAAATGAGAATATGCCAATGCTTCTTGCTGCTAAATTTCCCATAGCCTGACTCTCTCTCTATATATAAAATTATGCTTGTTGAGTTTTTATGTATTTTGAGATACTTTGAGGTAGAACCCTTATATAATTTTAGGGCAGCAGCAGCATTGCCTAAGAGCAGATTGTAAACTGATTTCAAGATAACAGTCAGTTTCCTCTAACTTGGGTTTCACTACCTCAGTGAATCTTAATGTTCCTGTAGCTTGACTGTACCTCCCACCTGTAAAGCATATTTACTACAACACATAACTTGATAGATCTGCGTAGTCAGAGACTGTACTGACAGGATTTCATTTCCTTCTCTTGTCTAATGCTATCAGTATGACATACATCTGGGGGGAGCAAAGCTGCTAAAAGTTCTTGTCAAGCCAGACTGATATAAGTCAAAACTGTTTAACCAACAGATATGACCTGGACAAGGAATCATTTAAACTGGTTGTCAAGGCATTATTTTGTGCTTCCGTCCTCAAAACTGATGATGTGGTTTGTAAAGTTTCTCATGACCCCTGGATATCTTCAAAATGCATCTGATGACTAAGAAGCAGAATGTATCTTGTCATGAAATGTTCTTCCCCCTTCCTCTTTGCTTCTTTTGTTTCGCTTATTTAGATGCAGGCTCCGAAAACATAACCTGATAACAAAAATCCTAGATTCTGCTGAAGTTATAAATTACAGAAACAAAATAAATATATGCAAACCCTCCTGATATAATGGCTTATTATTTAAGTATCTATTTATTTAGTATGTAATTTATGTTGCCTCTCAGAGACCTTCTTGAGGCAACTCACAAAATAAAAAAATAAAATAAAATCATAAAACCAACATAAGAATTAGCAATATTAAAACAAACAATTAAAACAAGCCATAAAACATTATAGAACATTTAGAAGCCTAAAATGATACCCATAAAACTGTCTTCCAGGTAGAAGCAGACCATGAAAACAACTATAAAGGCAGAACCACTCAGTTAAAACATGTTTTTGCCTGAGTGCAGTAGGTGCTATATTCAGGGGTATAGCATTCCCAATGCAAGGACCACCACTGAAAAAGCCATGTCCCTGTTGCCATCCAACTCACCTCTGTAGAAAGGGGCATGTAAAGTAGGCCTTGGGAATAGAGTTGCCATCCTCCAGGTAGCACCTAGAGATCTTCCAGAATTACAGCTCTGGATCACAGTCATCAGTTCCCCTGGAGATAATATCTGCTTTGGAGAGAGGACTTTATGGTATATACCCTGTTGAGGTCCCTGCCCTCCCCAGACTCTATACCCAAATCTCCTGGAATTTCCTAACCCATAGTTGGCAACTCTATTTGAGAAGAAGATCATAATTACTGGGCTGGGCAATAGGTATCATTCACATGCACCAGTCCCAAGCAATTTAGGTAAGAACCAGCACGTTGGACTGGGCCCAGAAATAGATAAGCAGGTTAAACATTTTCACAATAGGAGTGAAATTAGCTCTGTACCTATCCTCCAACAATGGACTGACCTCTACATTTTCAACCAATTGAAGTTTCTAGACCATTCTCATAGGTAGCCCATGCAAAGTGCATTAAAAGGGCTCTAACCTAGATGTAAACGAAGGGCAGATTATCACATCCAGACTATGTTTTAAAGGAAGAGATATAGCTGGCCTAATAGCTAGTAAAAGACGGAAGCTGGTAAAAGGCACGGTATGCTGCAGAGGAAACCTGGCCCTCCAGACACAGGCCATGATCCAGTAGCACTTCAACCTATGAACCTGCTCGTTCAAGGGGAATGCAACCCTGAGGCAAGATGACTCCACAATTCTCAAATAGCTTTTTTATTTGAGCCTGCTTCAGCGGGGAGGGTGGGGTATAAATCCAACAAATAAATAAATAAATAAATATTGACAAGTTGCTTTTCAGTGTAGTCTGAACATCAGTTTAATGTCCCTCATCGTACCTAGTGCAGGGTCCACGGGAATGACACCCCCTCCTGAATTCACAACACCCTCTGAGGCAGCAAGCTGAGCAGGCTGGCTTCAGCAGGTTTAGCAAGGGCAGTTGAGCTACAGTTGGGCTCTGGGCTGGTTCTGCTGAGTGCAGCCAGAGGAAGGGGATGGTGAGTCATCTGCCTTCCCAGGCAGTTTCCCTGGAAAACTGCACTCCTTTGCAGATGCAACTGAAAAAGCCCAACCAGGACTGCTCAGTGGCAGGCCCAGCCAAAAAACAGCAGACCTCACCTTCACAGCCATCAGTTTCACTCTTCTCTTCCCATTGGAAACAGCTCTTGGGAGACCCTTTCTCAGCCCCCTTTGGGGACAGCAGCAATTGAAGACCTTCAACTCAGCCACTTAGTGATCCATCCCAGTGGGCTGCAGAGCACCCTGCATTTGTGCTAGCAACCTCCACTCAGCCCAGAGGCTGCCAATGGCTGGCAGGAGGGGCTTGTGGTGTGACTCAAGGAGGTGGGAAGGTGCACTAGGATATGGATCTGTCCACTCACTGAAGAGATAGTTGGTAGTGGAAAGGGGGGGGGGGGGGGCAGCAGAAGGCAGAGTGAATTTAGAAGCGGGCATATTCAAAACATTTGAAAGCATTGATTTAGAGAGCAATCCTAAATAGGTCTACTAAGAATCCTACTCAACTTGATTTAATGGGACTGATTCCCAGGAAAGAGGATTCCACTGTTGGGCTCTTCAATAGGGCTTCAAGCTTTTATTTTTCTTGCAAAATGGTGATGTTATTGGTCTCTTCACAAAAGTCAAAGAACATTGTTTCTGCCTTAAGTTTTCACTATTTTTTTAAGGTTTATATCACATAGACATCAAATGCTTGGCTAATTATAAGATATGTAACTTGAAATTTAGCCATAGAGAGCTTTTACTTCAGACGGAGGTCAAACAACAATAACTGCTGAATTTGGAGAAAATTAGGCTTATGGTTTTGTATGAAAGCTCTTCTCTATCGGGACGGCACATATGCGTGCAACTAGTTTTAAAAAGCAGCGGTTTCAGGTTCTTCCATGATGTGATATTTTTGATTTTTCCATAGCTCTGAAACTCCTAAGAAGTATAATGAAACTTGGTAGTAGACAGGATCCCCCCCCTCCCCAAAAAAGGCAATCTTTATTTTAATGAAGAATAAACATATGATTTACATTCTGGCTGTGTTATGGATGTTCCTCATACAAATTTCATACTTACTTTACTATCACAGGTGTAGTGGTTACAGTAGGATCTGGGAGAGCCAGGTTCAAATTCTCACCCTGCCATTGAAGCTTGCAGGGTGACCTTAGGCCTGTCACACATTCTGTGCTTAACCTACTTCACAAGATTGTGGTGAGGATGAAATGGAGGCAAGGAAAACAATGTAAACTGCTTTGGGTTCCCACTGAGAAGAAAGATGGGGTATAAATGAAGTAAATAAACAAATCCTTTCCCTGGAAAAGGAAATAAAATAAATTACAAGTATACAAAACTAATATAAATAATAATGGAAGCAATGATGAAAATTAGTTAAAAACAGAGATATTTCACTTACAAGTTACTCAACTAAGTTATTTTGACTGAATATATTTGGTTAAGCTGTGCTGACTTTCTCCCCACTCCCCACTTCAAACCCTGGAAAGGAGTGCCGCCCTCCCATCCTCTGGTTGTATCATTCATCATAAAATGGGAAGGAGGGCCTCCATATGGAAGTTTTTCTCTGACTAAAGCAACAAAGCCAGTTGAGTCTTTGTTGGTGGGATTACACTGAGGCCTGTGGTAAATTGCTTAAGGGATAATGTGGAATGCATCTTCAGTGGTGTTTGACAGCAATCATTCAACCTGTCCTGACAAATGTTTTTCTGTATAGGTTTTGGTACAGACAAGAGTAATGTATGAAGTAATTTAGGGGCCTGATTTGGAGAGATACAGGGAACAGAAAGTTGCATTTAAAGATTTATTTCTTTGACCTCTCAACAAAACTTGACTAATTTTTGTGAAGATAAGCACAACTTCAGAAATGTACATACTTATAACTTTCACTGGCTAATTCATATGATAAATACTACAAAATTTAGCACATAAATGCCAGACAAACCTTGACAATTTATTACATAATTGTTGTGTACTGGGTTCGATGTGTAGTGAAGACAGACGCTGAGTGATTAGCAGCTCATACTTTACTGGCACACAACACAACAACAAACAGACGGTTGAACGACCAACTTCCGTTAGGCAACTGAGGGCTTCTTTGGCTGTTTGCACCATTCTCTCTGCCTGGCCATTGGTGGCAGGGTGGAACAGAGCAGATCTCACGTGGCTGATCAGGTTGCTATGCAGGAACTCCTGGAATTCTGCCACGGTGAATGCCGTCCCGTTGTCCGAGACTATGCTGTTGGGCAAGCCATGTGTCGCGAAGATCTTGTGAAGCACTCAGATCGTAGCCCGGGTGGAGGTGGCAGAGACCAGACTAATCTCCAGCCACTTCAAGTAGGAGTCCATGGTGACCAGGAACAGCAGTCCATGGAACGGCCTGGCGAAGTCTATGTGGAGTCTCGACCATGGTTTCTGGGTAGACTCCCAGGCTTGAGTCGGGGCACTTGGCGGGTTTGCCTGGATTGCTTGGCATGTTGGACATCGCTTCACCCAATCCTCCACCTCCGCATCAATTCCCAGCCACCACACATAGCTCCTAGCCAGGGCCTTCATGCGAACAATCCCAGGATGCGCTTTGTGAAGGGCCATCAGGACTTGGTGCTGGGGACTACCACCCGGTCCCCCCACAGTAGGCAGCCCTTATGGGTGGACAACTCATCCCTGTGAGCCCCCTCAACACCCAGCCCAGAACACGGGAGATGACAGAGTCCCTGGCCGAGTGGCGAGCGATGTCATCGGCCTGAAGGGGGGAGTCGGGGAGGTCCTCCATCAGAAGGATGTGGTGCGCAGGGGCCGAGTCAGCATCGACAGACAGCAGGGAAAGGCAGCTAAGGGCATCTGTGTGACCCATAGCCTTCCCGGGACAGTGCACGAGGGCGTAGTTGCAGCTTGATAGGAATATGGACCACTGGAGGACACATGAGGAGAGCACCTACGGTGTCCATTTGTCTGCAGTGAAGAGGCCTAGAAGGGGGTGATGGTCCGTGGTGATGGTGAAGGGCCAGTCGTAGACAAAATCATGGAATTTCTTGATGCCTGCCACGATCGCCAGGCCCTTGCGATCGATCTGGGTGTAGTTCCGCTCCACCTCCGACAGTGTCTGGGAGTAATACATGACGGGCACCTCTCACCCATCCGGGAGCCGGTGGGCCAGCATGGTGCCCACCCTGTAGGGGGAAGCATCACAGGCAAGAACCACTGGCAGTGATTCATCGAAATGGGCCAGGATCGAGTTGGAGATCAGCAGCGCTTTGACCCCCTTGAAAGTGGTGGCCTGTCGGGGGGCCCAAGACCAGGGAGTGTTCCTATCCAGAAGGCAGTGCAAGGGCTCCAGTACCACCGCCTTGTGGGGGAGAAAGGCGTGGTAGAAGTTCAAGAGCCCTAAGAACACCTGGAGTTCTGCCTAGCACTTGGGCAGGGGAGCCTCTACAATAGCCTTTATTTTGTCCCTGGCCGGGTGGAGGCCATCGGCGTCAACTGTGAAGCCCAGGAAATTGACGGATGGAACCCCCAACAAGCAATTTTCCTGCTTCACTTTCAGTCCAGCATCCTGGAAGCGGTGGAGGATGGCACGCAGACGGGTGGCGAAGCCCTCCGGCGTGGCCGCGGCGATCATCACATCATCGAAGAATGGTGTGACACCCAGAATCCCTTTTAAGAGAGAGTCCATCATGTGTTGGAAAAGTCCCGGAACCACACTCACTCCAAATTGCAGTCTCTTAACCCGAAAGGCCCCCCTATGTATCACTATAGTTTGTGCTGCGGCAGAGGCCTCATCTACGGGGAGCTGTTGGTAAACCTGGGCGAGATCTAGTTTGCCGAAGATCTTTGCCTCAGCTAAAGTGGTTAGCACATGGCTCACTACCAGAACTGGGTAGGCACGATCCTGTAGAGCCTTATTAACTGTGCACTTATAGTCCACGCAGATGTGGATGTCCCCATTTGGCTTCATGGGGGGAGCTATTGGGGTCTCCCACGCCATGTGCAAGACCGGTTCCAGGACCCCTTGAGCTTCCAGATGGTCCAGTTCCACATCTATCTTAGGCTTTAGCATGAATGGGACCATCCTAGCACACATGCGTATAGGGGCCACCCTTGGGTCTAGCTGCAAAGTCATGGGGGGGGGGGCTGTGGAGTGACCTGGCATACCATCGAAGACAGCCAGGAACTCCCTGCAAACCTCGCTAAAGTCCTGTGGGGCACAGAACTGTACTCCCCCAGTGGAGATTCCCAGCAGGGAGAACCACACGCAGCCCAACAAGCTGACTAAATTTCCCTTGACCCCAATTAAGTCCAAGTAGTCATTGAACCCCTAGTATTGGACCTGGAAACTCCCCACACCCAGGATAGGGATGTGATTTCTCTGGAAATCCATCAGTGTAATGGGTGATGGGCAAAGGTGCCCCACCCTGTGGGCACAGTCTCTTTAAAGTCACCTCTGAAATGGAGGCAGTGGAGCCAGAATCCAGCTCCATGGAGCAAGGGGACCCCTCTATTTTGACCCGGACCTGGATTTTAGGGGCTGAGGTCTGGCTGGGGAGTCTAAGTACCTAAGCCTCCGGTTCACTAGCAAGGAGGTATAACTCTTCCTGTGATGCATCCTCCTCATAGTGAGCAGTCGATCTGCGGTCCGGCTGGTTGTGCGATGACTGGGACCGGGACCCAGGCAACGTGGCCCTTGCGGCTGTAGCTCCGGCAGATGGCGTCCCTGAAGCGACATGTTCTCGGTCGTGCTGGTCTCCGCAGCTTGTGTACTCCTGCCACCCAGACTCCTTGGCGTGCGTGGAGCGTGGAGCGGGTCCTGAGTCGCGCTGCTGTCCAGAGGGCTTGGTCTGGTGAACCTCCTCCTCCTCTCGATCTGTGTGATTGGTGTTCGTCCGGTGCGAGGAGGACAAGGTGGCAGGATGCAACCTCTCCCAAGCCGTGGTGGTGGCGAGGGCTGGTTTGAGGGTGCACTCTTCAGCCTCCAGAATCTGCCACCTGAGCTTCTCATTGGTGAGGCCGCAGACCAGCCTGTTGCGAAGGGCCGTATCAAGATGTGCCCCAAACGTGCACTCCGAGGCGATCTGATGGAACTCAGCCAGGTACACGGCCACTGGTTCCCTTGGTTACTGGTTCCGGGAGTAGAAGGCCATGTGGTGCGCGATCTCCGAGGGCCGGGGATTGAAGTGGTCCTGGAGCTTTGCGATGATGTCCTTGAATGTGGACTCGGAGAGCTTGGTTGGAGCGAGTAAGTTGCAAGCCAGCTACCAATTCTTCCCTCACAATCAGATGCCAGAGCGATACAATCTGCCTGTCCCTTTCATTGGGTCACCTCATCTCTTCCATATTTGGGTATCAAAACCCTTTATGCCTTTGGACTCACTAAAAGTTAATAATCATGCCATGCATAAGGACATATTGATAACTCTACTCAGATGGAACAAACTAAATTTAACTTGGATAGAATGCTACAACCTTGTTAAATCATTCATTGGTCTGAAATTTATTTTCCTTTTTCACATGATCCCACTATGAATTCCTAATACCACTCTTAAATGTTGGCACAATACCTTAGTTAATTCCATGTGGGTGGGGAGAAAGCCCTGAATAAGCTTCCACATCTTGTGTACACAGAAAACCAAAGGGAGGTTCAACTTCCCTGATCTCTTCATATACGATCAAATAATTGTACTGTCAACTGTGGTCAAGATGATCAGAATGACTGCCCCCTCCCCACCTGGGTTAAGCTTTGCAATGAAATTATACATCCTTATATGACAGACAAAATGTATGGTCTACTCAGGGTTCTTTGCCCCTGGCTGTCTCTCATAATTAATTTCTATATCCCTCCATACAGCTTTGGAAAACTAAACTCATAGTTCTTCTTCCCAAACTCTCACAATACTCTGCCTTTTTGAATCAAATGTGGTTCCTACCGGGCTAAAACATTACTCTATTAAAAACTTGAAGGCAGGATAACATAACCCACCTGATTGACATATCGAACAAATGAGATATTTTGGAAAAATCAGCCTTTGAAAGTGTTAGGTCAGCACGTCCCCTGATTCCTCTTTTGTTGATGTTTAGTTGCACAGTCGAGTCTGACTCTTTGCAACCCCATGGACCATATCATGCCAGTCCCTCCTGTCCTTCGCCATCCCCCAGAGTTTGTTCCTCTACCTGCAACTAAAATATTTTGCCAACAAAATGTAACAGAAATCCTGACCTCACTGCCGACAGATTTTGAACATATTGTACATTCTTACGACACTCAAAATTGAGGTTTAATCTCTTGCATTTAAAAAACCCTTTTAAATATACCATAAACAAAGCAAGTGCCTTATCAACTTGCATGGCGGAAGGATTGCACAATGCCTTTTGCCAATGAAGATATGGGCTGAGATATGGGGCTCCAAAATGCTTCTATCCTCAGCTATTTCGACTAAACTACAATCCTTCAAACTCCTGACATGCTAGTACCTTACACCCCTCAAAGTTTCTCATATGTCTCCATCTCAAGCTCCTTATTGCTGGAAATCATGGAACCAACAGGAAACATTTGCTCACTGTTAGTGGCAGTGCGATAAAATCCAAGATTTCTGGAAAACAGTCCTCTCTCATATAAAATTAATAACAGGAATGGAGGTTCCTCTTCTACCGGAGGTTTTATTTTTTAATTACGGGGCATTTCACCTTCTGTCTCTGGTGCATAAAGTCTTAAGCCTTTGGAAAAACCAATCTGCACCAACTTTGACTGTTTGGTTCCAAAAATTATGGGACGAATATATTATGGAAATTAAAATTAAATAAAATTAACAGAACACTATTATTCCCTAGCAAATCCAATTTTTATTTAAAATGGTACCACAATTTGAATTTTTATCTCATCAACAATTCATCCCACAAGAATGGTCTCAGTTGCAGCAATGGATATAACACTCATGGAATCATTTCCCCCCCCCATCCCCCTAGGGGGAGGTTTTTATTGGGTTTTTTTCAGACTACAAAACTACAACAGAAAATATAGGAAAGGGTACTACATCTAGGGAATAAAGAAAAAAAGACCCACAACTAACTAAAAACCCAAGAATAGGAGATCATACATCAGCTTAACACCATGCTATTTTCAAAAAGCTACTAATAATACAATGAATTTAGTCGGTTATGCTAGATTAATTATCGTTTAACCATCCCTTTAACTGTTTAAAGAAATTCCCAGAGCATCCCCAAGTTATTTCAACATTTTTTCAGACACAAATCAGAGTCCTTCAGCCCTTATTTATTCTTATCTTTTCTAATCCTCAGTTTATAAGTGCTTTTGGAGGCAGCCGCCCCTTTTCCGAAGGGGAGTCCTCGTCCGAAGACCCCGAGCCCAACTTGCCATCAGATTTGCTTTCTTTTTCCTCCTCTTTGCCCTCTTCTGGTTCCCCAAGCTGGGTCCACAGAAATTCACATGATTTAAAAACAGAGTCAATCTTTTCTGGCCAGGGTCCAGCCTACCTGAGGAACCGCCTTTCCCCACATATTCCCCCAAGAGCACTACGGTCGGGGGCCCAAAACTTTCCTTCCTCTCCCTTGCCCTATCTTAACAACTGTCTGCGCAGCAGAATTTTACCCAATGAAGGTTCCTTTCCATTCTATACAAGCTCAGGACAGACTTTTCATTGCAAGGTAAATTCTTTGCAATTTCCACTTGTATTCATTTCACTCACCAGTTTTGGTTCTTCTTCTTCATCTTCTTCTTCTTCTTCATCCTCCCAAAGGCATAATATCCATTCTGCAGTCAAAGGACATCTATCAGAAAAGAGCTGGAGAGATCAGAAAATGTACAACACTGTCTAAATGATCAATGGACTTGGAAGGGTGTAACTCTACTTAGGATTGTACCATAAGACACTAAGGTAAAACTGAAGAGTAGCTTAAAATCAGACCAAGTGCAGCACAGCAGCTATATTTCCTACCAGTCCTCCCCCCCCATCTGAACTTGTAATATGTGTCTAAGTTGCTTTATCTTTCAATGGGATTTAAAAATGTTCTTGAAGCATCACAATCCTGCATATATGCCCTTACCTGGGAATAGAGCACCTTGCAGAATGGATTGGAGCCAGTCAGCTTTTTCATTCAATCTTGGCCAATTCCTCTACTCATTATAGTTACATGGCTTTTGTCCATGCAGTTACCATGTCCCCCAGGTTAGCCTTTGAGGTAAAAGAGGACTGCTCTTGCCCTTTTTACCAGTACAAAACACCAGTTGGATCCAACCCATTGGGGCTTATTCTGTGTCTGAGTAATATTTAATAGGATCATGCTGATAAGAATAAATATATATAGGAATAGTTAAATTAGTTCTTTTGGGTACAGTCTGATCCCATTTCAAATGCAAAATCCACTTGCCAAAGAATCCCACTCCAGTGTCTGCAGGCAGTATATTAGAAGGAATAAAATACTCATATAATCTTTCAAAGCTATAATGGTAGCATTCTTTCATGCTAGCATATGTCAGCATTGGTTCAAATCCCTTCTTAGTCACGATCTCACTAAGTAATGTTGGTCAAATCATTCCCTCACACTTAGTTTTCCATCTGTAAAACGGTGAAATACTGTGCTGTAATGAGGTGGCTCAAGTGGTTAAGACGCTGAACTGCAGGCTGTGGAAGGTCGGTAGTTCAGCAGTTCAAGACCCAAGTTGCCGCATGACGGAGTGAGCTCCCGTCTCTGGCCCCAGCTCCTGCCAACCTAGCCGTTCGAAAGCAAGAAATTGCAAGTAGATAAACAGGGACCACTTCGGTGGGAAGGTAACAGCGTTCCGTGCACCTTGGTGTTTAGTCATGCCGGCCACATGACCACGGAAACGTCTTCGGACAGCGCTAGCTCTTCGGCTTTGAAACGGAGATGAGCACTGCAACCCTAGAGTCAGATTCGACTGGCTTTCGAGCAAGGGAACCTTTACCTTTTTACCTATATTTTAATATATGTTTTTGTTTTCATTCCTGTGCCATCTAGTTGCAACTAACCTATGGCAACCTGAGCAATGGACTTTCAAGGAAAGTGAGGAGCAGAGGTAGTTTGCAATTGCCTTCCTCTGCAGAATCTTCCTTGGCAGTCTCCCATCAATGTATCACACCTGCTTATACTTCTACAGTCTGACAAGATCAGGCTATACCATGCCACCTTCTTTCATTAAAATATAGATATCCTACCTTTTAGTCCTGAGAACTTCCAAGGCAGCTGACAAAGGGTAGCAATAATATCCATTAAAACCAGCAACAATAAATCCAGTGTAATGTGAAAGCAATTAAATGAAACAATGACATAAAAACAGAACAATCGACAGCTCTGCAAAATAAAACAGTCCAAAAGGCACTAGCAAGTAACTCTGAGAAGAGAATTACAAAAGTGCAGCTGGATGTCTTTAAATTCTCTTAGCTGACAAGAAGGTTCATATGGGAGAAGGCAGTTCTTCTAAGATTTAGGCTGCAATCCTAGAAGTAACCCTCACTGAATAATATGGTACTTCCACTACCTAAGAATCATGCTAGATATGCAGATCTATGATCAGGATTCCCTATGTTTGTTTGCTTGATTAAAAACAGTGTGGGAATATTAATTTTATTAGAAAAGCAAACATGAAAGGGTCTTTTAAACCTTTTGCTTGCATGCCATGTGTTCAGCCTAATGGCACCATCAGAACTAGACTTAGCAGCAAAAGATCCCAGCCACCCTGGCTTGGGTGGGGATGGGGAGGAATGCAGGCTGTACCTAGATTTGAGTGCATCTAAATCTTCTGCTCTGAAAGCTGCTATTAGTTCTGTGGGGGGGATAAAAAAAAAAGGTACACTGCCTTATCAAATTTGCAAGCCTCTCCCCGGATGCTAGTCAGGAGTTTTAAAATTTTTACACAAAATCCTGATTATGGATCATATCTAGTCAAGCTTTAAGCCCCCTAAGGCAAAGCTCTCTCTAGCTTCTCTAGGAAACCACATTGCTGCTCCTTGAACAAGCTTCTCTGTTTACTCCATTGTATCTGGAAGGTGTCAAGGTTACTCCTAGCATGAACTCATTATATTAAGAGAACACTCCATTCTGTCTGCTGTGGAGGGTTATCAAATGGACTCCAGCTTTTGAATCTTGCTCCTACAAGCATTTGGATCTTGTTCCTATAAGCACATGCTTCTATATAAAAAAAACAACAATAATATTGACTTGAGTTAAATGAAACTTAGATTGGGGAGGGTTTTTTTGCCAAAACTTATTCCCCATTCTTCATTCTTACTTGAGGAAGTTTTGGGCAACAAATCTCACTCCCCCACACTCCCATTAAAAAAATAGATTTCAAAATGAATTTTATTAGTTCCAGTAAAGAATGTCTGTACCCTTTGTACCCTGGTTGTGGATGCTATTCTAGTTATTAATTATTCTTCACAAGTTTTTTTGCAGATTTGAATAGCTGCATGAATTTTGAGTATATTTACTCTGATTTGCAAGCACTTAAAATATTAAATTAAATCAGTTTCAAGAGAAAGACTTGGGTTAATTGGATTGTGGAGCAGGCTTCCTTTATGCTCAGATGTTACTTTCTCATTTTCATAATGATGTAATAGTTCTGTTTATCAGATGCAGCCACCTCACTCTTCAGCTTTCCATCTCCCCCCCCCCTGCAGCCTCTTCCATGCTCTGAACTCCTTACTGCCACGTCACATTGGCTGTCATGGAGAGGGCATCTCAGCAGGGTATAAAGACACAGAGCCCACCATTTTCTTCAGGAGAACTGATCTCTGCCATCTGGAGAGCAGTTGTAATTCTGAGTGATCTCCAGCCCTCACCTGGAGATTGGCAAAAATGGTTTCCCCGGAGGGAAAGTAGTCTTTGTCTGCAATAGGGACCAAAGCAGCTTATATCATTCTCCTCTCCCCCTTGTGACTTGCACAACAACCCTGTGAGGTAGGTTAGGCTGAAAGTCTGTGACTGGTCCAAAATCACCCACTCAGCTTCTACAGCTTCTACAGCAAGAACCTGGATCTAGTGGACCCTGCTCTGAAGCAATTCAATTCAAATACCTTTTATTGGCATACAATATTAGAAGCATTTACCAATAATACAATCCAAAAGAAATTATAAAATAGATAGTCCTGGCTATGTCAGGCCTAACTCAAGTTGTCACAAGCTAGATTTGACCATACAAAAGATGCCTGAATCATAAAATAAATTGGCATTCTAAACTTTTAAACTTAAGTTTTTAGACTTATAAATTAAGAATCATTAATATGGTCAGGGTCACTCTTCCGTTTTATAAAACCATGGAGAAACTTAGCGGTCAGTTCAATGATCTCCGGATCTCGTGAAGCAAGGAGAAATTGTACCTTGATTCTATCCGATTGGCCTGCTACCAACCTAAGGGGGGCTTCTATAAATTCCACTCGAATGTCATTTAACAATTTACAGTGTAAGAGTACGTGCTCAACAGTTTCTATTTCTCTTCTATTACATCCACAGAACCTGACTGAATAAGGAATTTGCTTATATCTCCCCTCAAGAATAGTAGAGGGGAGAACATTAAGACGGGCCAACAGATAAGCTCTACACATTTGCGCCTGCTCTGAAGCACTGATTGCTACACCTAGGGCAGCCAACCCCCCAGGTGGAGCTTGAAGATCACCAGGTATTACAACTGAACTCCAGACAACAGATCCCCCCCCGAGAAAACAACTGCTTTGGAAGGTGGGCTGTATGGCATTCTGTTC
>NW_015168048.1:1547983-1568005 GCF_001447785.1 Gekko japonicus
AAAAGAATTTATTTAACTATTTACACAATTATGGAGCACACACACACTGTAGGAGTTAGCACACACTATGAACCAACAGGGCATAAATCAACAGGGGTTAAATGCAATCCTCTTTTCCTCTGGAGGTTGTGGGCTCTGGATAGGATCTCTCCTTGACCCGGCCTCTGGCTCTATTTCAGCCTCTCTCTCTTGCCCAAGAGAGCAGGGAAACTTCCATTCATTCCCCAATCCAGCCGACTGTGGAGTGGCTGAATTTCTGCTGCCTCCCAAGGTCGAAAACTGTCTCCTCCCTGGATGGGCTGCAGTCTATATTGATGCTGCCGTGCCCCTTGGGACAGTCCCTGTTTTCCCACACTTTTTGGCCTTGGGGCAGCTAGGAACTGTAGACCAGCAGATGAGGAAGCCCCATTCAACCCAGTGAGTGATACCCCTGCAGGCCCCTCTCTGGAACTACAGCTCAATTAAACCTTATGGGGGAACATTTTAAACAAACAACCATAGACGGCAGCCATCTTACAAACACAGGTAACTGCCAGTCTGTGAGTGGTCCAAAATCACAGCTTCCACAGCATGAACCTGGGTCTGGCAGACCGTGCTCTGAAGCGCTAACTGCTATGCCTAGGGTAGCCAACCTCCAGGTGGAGCCTGAAGATCACTGGGTATCACAACTGAACTCCAAACAACAGATCTCTTCCCCCCCCTGGAGAAAATAACTGCTTTGGACGGTGGCCTCTATGGCATTCTATTCAGCTGAGGCCTCTCCTCTCCTCTCCCCTTCCCAAACTCTGGATTCCTTACACTGGCTTCCTTAGACACAGAATAGCCAGGAAGTTCCCAACCTGGAGCTGGCAACACTAGTCAGGACTGGCCCCAATGAGTTCCACACAACAGCCACTGAGGGGAAAGTTAGTCCCACACAGGAGGCAAGCAGGAGAAGTGTCTTTGTCAAGAGAGAAAGCCATTTGCTAGTAATTCTGACAGGGCACAGTGGTTGAAGAGGGAGTGGGCGGGGAAGAGGAGCAGACCCAGCACCCGGCCAATGGCATGCAAGTACTCTTGAGTGGCGGCTGACGGGCCAATGGCTGAGGGAGTGCATTGCGCAGCCAATGGGAAAGCTGCAAAGTGCCACTCCACTTCACAATTATATATTAGGAGAGATGCTTCCCAGGGAATTAAGTTATAGCATCACTGGTTCATTTTTATCCAAGCAAGGACTGTGCGAGTACCAACCTGCAAATGGTCAAAATCAACAACCGCCTGCACATGAGCCTTCTCTGTTCTGGCCCCCACCTTGTGGAATGGCCTGCCTCAAAGGTCAGGAAGGCTCTCACTCTCCTGACTTTCCGCAAACTATGCAAACTTCTCTACACAGGCAATAGCGTAGTACTGTACAGAAGGCACCACAAAGTTACTTGGATAAATTATTGGGGACTGTGGTTTGTACAATTGTACTACTGTACTACTGTGATTATGCATCATTTAATGTATCATGTTAATACTTATGCCTTGCTTCAGTTCTGTTTTTAGAATTCTGGTTGGTGCTACAACCCAAATCCTATTTCTTTGTTTATAGAATGCCCCAGCCTGTGAATTGTATCAACTCAGTCTGTGTAATCCACCTTGAGTCCAAGTGAGAAAAATGGACCATAAATAAATAAATAAAATTTATCCTACTATGTGGAAAGCAAAATTCTAAAAGGCAAGGCTGGGACCACATGACATATTGGGGGGATCAGAACTGAGGCCTTTTCCCCTATATTTAGAGCCACAAAAATTATTAACATTATTGGATGTACCAAGGTGTTACATATTTATGAGTCTACTGTAATTTGCAGAGAGCGCAAAACTCCAACAGTTGTATTTGTGCAGGGGACAGAACTGTCAATAGCTTCATTGCATGAAACCTGCTTTAGTCTGAAACAATCCTGTCATTAGCTAGCCAGTGTATTCCCTATAGCAGTTTCAGATCCCGAAGCCATGCTTGCCAAAATGTTTTTCTTCAATGATGTTTTAATCAAAGCTTGGGAGAAAAGCAGAAAGCATGACCATAGCAACCAAACTAACACAGCTGCTTGACATCCAGACATCAACTCTGTATGTTTTATGGAAGGAGCTATATGCAGGATTATGCTGTCAGTTTCCATGGAAAATATGCTTGTAAAACCTACTTCCTGCTCTCTTACTACATGAAGTAAAAACTGACAGCATTTTGAGCTTTCAGCAGACAAAGAAGACATTTAAAGGAGCAAGTTACAATGAAATACAACAAGCAGAGGGGATGCTGGTCAGAGCTAGCCTTGTGTCTTAGTGGGGTTTCCAAGTAGGCACACTAAGGGATCATTTGAGCATGATATGGAGGATTACTGCTTTTGTGCCAGGACTGGGGAACACATCTAAAGTGTGAAGAGAAGGCATGCATTTCCAAACACTCAGGGACATATAGAGGATACTGGGTTTGTCTGTGTTTACTCAGCATTCACCAGGCTTGAAAAAGCAAGCAGGAGAGTGTGGTGCAAAACATCAGCAGCACTTGCACCTGTTACCATGAAGTATGAATCAGCCTTTACTTAGGGTTGCCAATTGGCCTGTAGAAAAATGTCCTGAAATAGAGGCTTAATGTATGGAAATAGGTAGGTGATATTTTACATGGCATGGAGGTAAATAAAACCACCTTGTAAAGAACATTTCATTAAGCCTCTATTAAAGGGACAGGACATTTTTCTACAGGCCGGTTTGCAACCCTACACATGGTACAGGTTCTTCCAAGTCCGGTATTTTGAGAATTTAAACTGGAGGTACCAAGAAATAAATCAGAAAATTATAAGTACCTAGCATGTGCACCTGTAGAACTTGACCCCTCCTGTGTTGAATGAGTTTTGGCTTACTTACATGCCTCTTCTGAAAGGTTATCAGGTCTTTTCATAGATTAGCAATTGTACTCGACACTGGTTAAGTTGGTGGAATCCGTTATTAAAGATGGAATTAGTAGGCACATTGATGAACAAAAGCTATTAAGGAAGAATCAGCATGGATTCTGTAAGGGAAGGTCTTGTCTCACTAACCTGTTAGTGTTCTTTGAGGGAGTAAACAAACATGTGAACAAGGGTGACCCAACAGATGTTGTTTACCTAGACTTCCAGAAAGCTTTTGATAAAGTTCCTCATCAAAGACTCCTAAGTAAGCTCAGCAGTCATGGGATGAGAGGACAAATCCTCTTGTGGATTAAAAACCAGTTAATTAACGGGAAACAGAGAATGAGTACAAATGGGCAGTTTTCACAGTGGAAGGTGGTAAGCAGTGGGATATCACAGGGCTCAGTACTAGGTCCAGTGCTTTTTAACTTGTTCATTAATGATCTGGAGTTGGGAGTAAGCAGTAAAGTTTGCAGATGACACTAAGTTGTTCAGGGTGGTGAGAACCAGGGAGGACTGTGAGGCACTCCAGAGGGATCTGTTGAGGCTGGATGAGTGGGCGCCAGAATGGCAAATGAGGTTCAACATGGGCAAGTACAAAGTAATGCAAATTGGAGCAAAAAATCCTAACTATAAATATGCATTGATGGGTCTGAACTGGTGGTAATTGACTAGGAGAGAGTTCTTGGAGTGGTGGTAGATAATTAACTGAAGACGTCAACTCAGTGTGTAAGTGCAAAAAAAAAGAAGAAGCCAAATATTGTGCTGATGATTATTAGGAAAGGGATTGAAAACAAATCAGTCAGTATCATAATGCCCCTGTATAAATCTATGGTGCAGCCTCATTTGAAATATTGTGTACAGTTCTGGTCACCGTACTGCAAAAAAGATATTATAGCATTGGAAAAGGTGCAAAAAGGGCAACTAAAATGATTAAGGGGATGAAACACCTTCCTCTCCTATTCTCACGAAGATGAATCTTCCCGCGCAACCTTGGGTGCTCTCAGTACTGTTATCTGACTCAAATGCCGATGGACTGATAACAGCTAACGTGGCACGGTTCCTGGCTAAGGTGGCTGCTCTCAAGTAGCATTGAAAAGTCCAGCACTTCTGAAAACTTCGACACCGATTTTTAATCTTCAGATGATTTTAGTTAGTTGGCTCCGCCCCAAGTGTAGTTAGGTAATTTTTAATCTCTGGGCTCAGCCTGGGTTTTATGTGACTGTTATTATGTACCTTGACATATTTATGTCTATTTTATGTACCTATTTTATCCCCCTTTGGTATCCTCTTGGTCAAGACTTCGGTCATAAAGACCTGTAATAAATTGAATTGAAACACCTTCCATATAAAGAAAAGTTAAAGAGGTTCTGGCTTTTTAGCTTGGAGAAACAACAATTGAGGGGTGACATGAGGTAGGTTTACAAAATTATGCATGGGATAAAGAAGGTAGAGAAAAATTCATTTTCCCTTTCTCACATTCAATGAAATTAATGTGCAGTAGGCTTAGAACAGATAAAGGAAGTACTTGTTAACTCAAAGAATAATTAACACCTGGAATTCACTGCTGCAGGAAGTGGTGGTGACTACAAGCTTAGAGAGCTTCAAGAGGGGATTGGATAAACGTATGGAGCAGAGATCCATAAGTGGCTATTAGTTAAAAGGTATAGATGGAACACTATGTCTGATGCTCTGTATTCTTGGTGCTTGGGAGGCAAAAGTGAGAGGGCTTCTGGAGTCTTGGCCCTGCTGACGGCATCTGGGTCTTGGTCACTGTGTGACACAGAGTGTTGGACTGAATGGGCCATTGGTCTGATCCAACATGACTTCTCTTATGTTCTTATGAAACTAAAAGGGGAAGAAAAAATGGATCAACTTAGCCTCCAAAAGTTATAGTGCACATTAACTCCCTTTCTATAACCATTCACATCAAGGAATCATGATCTATTTCAAAATTAAATCTAGTTTGTATTAGGAAAATCTGATAATTTCATGAGATAACTCACTCCAAATTGGGATGAAATTCTTTGGGAATTGTACCTTTCAGTCAAGGGATCCTACCTCCAAATTTCAGAGAGGATAAGCATTCCTTTTCTATCATTCTCTTGCAGAGGGGATACAGGAAGGCATGGAACCGGCATAAGAATGGAATGGCATAGAACTGGACCCTCCTTTCCTGGGATGCTCAAACAAGTCTTAGATATTCTCTCTCTCTCTCTCTCTCTCTCTCTCTCTCTCTCTCTCTCTCTCTCTCTCTCACACACACACACACACACACACACACACACACACTCACCATTGTACTTTAATTCTCTGCTCTTTTGACTAGTGCCTTGAGCATTAACAATTCAGCATAACAATAGAACATTGATGATAATAATAATAATGATCACAGTAGGCACACTATAACATGCAAAGCATCAAATTATCCAGTTCTAACAATCTGTTAGATTTAATTACATAAGAAAAGAATTTAGCAACAGCCAGATTAGTATCATGTTCATTTCTGGCCAAGAGAGTCTGTTGCTTACAGTGGACTGAAGAACCAGCCAGATCCTTTAGGAAGAGAGAAAACAAACATGGTTCTATATACTTATAAAATTATGAAATAAGCAGTGTAGCTAAGTGCCAAGAATCCCTGTTTCACAGCTATAGAATCTTTCAGCTAATGGAATCCTCTCAAAGCGGCCTGAGAGTTCTGCCATTGGAAATGAGTTAAGTCAAGCCAACATAAAGGCTCATCTGTATTTAGGAACTGTCAGACAGTTGAGATAAGCTGGGCTAAATTTTTAGTATGCCAATCCCAGGTAAAGGGGAGAGCAAACTCTGTGAGCCCGAAATGTAATACTGGACTCATCTAAGGCACAGAGATGCCTCAAAATCAACTTTCTAATAGTTAATAAAACTCAGGGCTATTCAACGCACAGGAATGGCGTTCCGGCTTGCTCCTGAGTTGGCCACACCCAGCAGGAACTCATTAGCATAATAGGCCACACCCAACAGCAGAAACTCATTAGGATTGACTACGATAGGGGTGTGTGGCCTAACATGCAAAGGAGTCCCTGCTACAAAAAAAGCCCCTGGGTTTTGACAATAGACAAGGTAAACAGAATAAGAAGCGAAAGGTGGGTGTGGCTGGATGACCACACTTCTGGTAACATGGGGGTGCGGCCTAATGTGCTAATGAGCTGTGCTGTCAGGGGTGTGGCCTAATAGGCTAATGAGTTTCTGCTGTTGGGTGTGGCCTATTATGCTAATGAGTTCCTGCTGGGCTTTTTCTACAAAAAAAAGCCCTGATAAAACTAATATTATTAAGGGAGATCCTCAGGCAATCCAAATGAGTGGTTAGCAATTTCTGCCAAGTTGTTTTAAAGGTGTCCATCCTCAATAAAATGAGCCCACCCATTCCCAAAGAGGCAAAGGTTAACTTGAACCAAAATCCAAAGCAGCTGCCCAGGACCTTGCTTCTAGGGAGCGCACACTTAATCCAGCCCTTACTATGGTTCCTGCTACACAGCATGGGGCTCCTGTGATTCTTTGAAGGAATCTAGCAAAAAATGTATTGAGTTGATAATGGTAGGCAGGAATCCAATTTGGAGCACCATATAGCAACTGGGCTCCCACCTTAGAGTTGTACATAGAGAGTGCTGCAGATATACGGTGACCTCCTTTAGAGTTTAAAAAATGGGTTATTGCATTGGTTGTTCAAGTAGCTAACTGTTGGGTCTTCTCTATATGTTGTTTCCATGACAGGTTATATTGAAAGAGTTTCCCCAAATATCAAAATTGTTTGATTTGCTCTAGCTTTTGCCTGTTAGTTTCCCAGTTATAAATTGGAATAGTAAAAATCATAACCTTAGACTTATTGTTAATTTCCAGTTTCCCCCTGGTACAATAATGAGAAAAGGATTTCAGCACTCACTGGAGGCCAACAGGAGTATGAGAAAGGAGAACAGTATCATCAGCATATGACAATGCAGGGATTTTAGCATTAGCTAGTGTAGAAGAATGATGGTCATGTGATTTTAACTTTACATACAAGTCATTCATGTATAGATTAAACAGTAAGGGAGCCAAAACACATCCCTGTTGGACACCTCTCTGCAGAGGGAATGGTTTTGACAAATAGCCAAGATTACTACAATGGACTCATATAATCTTTCAATTAACCATAGCAATCTACAATCAATAGAAATGGTTGTCAGATAAGTCCATAGCTGATTTCTTGATACAGAGTCGGAAGCTGCTCTTAGGTCAATGAAGGCAACACACAGGGAACCACTTAAGGTCATATATTTTTCTGCCAGAATTGCACATTGATCCAGTGTGGCATGCTCGAGGCCAATAATATGTTCTGAATAGATAAGTATAAGTATACAGTTTCCCCAGGACAGACAAAAGGCTAATGGGTCGATAATTGGCTGCGATGAGTCTATCCCCTTTTGTATGAATTGGTATGATGACAACTTGATGCCAAGATCTAGGAATTTAGGCTGAGTTGTTAATTGATGTGAAAAAAGGTGCCAGAAATTGGGCCCACCATCTGATATCAGTGAGAAGGACTTGACATGTGACCAGGTCTGGCCCGGGGGCTTTCCCTGGCTTTAGTTTCTTAAGCAGTCACTATCTTCTCAGGCAAGATTCTGGGCCATGTTGGAAGCATCCCTTGCTCCCCTGAAGGCTCTTTGTTCATTTGCGGTTCATCCATCCCCTTCCTTCCTCCCACTGCACCAGAGACCAATGATCCATTGCAATCTCTGAATATTTAACTATTTTTCCAATTTTTCCAACAGAATAAAGTCATACAAAACCCAAAAGTTCTAACTAAGTAGAAGCAGAAGTTACAGCCAGAAAAGTGCTTCCCATTGAAACAACAGTTACATTCATTATTTAATATGACTAACCTTAATTACATTGTTAAAGAATCCAATTTTGTGCAGTGGCAAAATATCAGTCATAACTAACTAAATCAGCTCTGGTTTGAATTGTCTACAAAATGGGTAGTACTTTAACCTTTGTTTCTCGCTCAAATAACAATTGATAATTTACAGGATTCATGTGAAAGAAACAGGAACCAATCAATGAAATGGGAAGAACAAGGATGGGAAGAATATGTAGGGACAGTAATCTGAACTGGGGTCTGAACTGGCAGAGATCTTGGAGTTGTAGTAGATAACTCACTGAAAATGACGAGACAGTGTATGACTGCAATAAAAAAGGCCAATGCTATGCTGGGGATTATTAGGAAGGGTATTGAAAACAGATCAGCCAATATCATAATGCCCCTATATAAATCAATGGTGCGACCTCATTTGGAATACTATGTGCAGTTCTGGTCACCACACCTTAAAAAGGATATTATAGCTTTGGGGAAAGTGCAGAAAAGGGCAACTCGAATTATAAAAGGGTTGGAATAATTTCCCTATGAGAAAAGGTTAAAGCGCTTAGGGCTCTTTAGCTTGGAGAAACGATGACTGAGTGGTGACATGATTGAGGTTTATAAGATTATGCATGGGATAGAGCAGGTAGGGAAAGACGAGGTACTTGTACAGGATTAACCCACTCAGTCCAGTCCAAGAAAGCGAGGGAACCCAGCACTTTCAGCACATTAAACAACACCCACGAGGTAGGCTATAACCTCTCAGGTTTTCAGAACAATTTGCCACCAGAATCTCTTTCAATAATCCCTACCTTTTCCTAAAGGAATTCAGGCCCTTAGTTGGCATCTGGGTTTTACACATCAGCAGCTCTACTCAGAGATGAACACTTTACTCTTAATAAAGATAGCGTAAGTGGTCAGAGTCAGCCACAAGATTTAGCCTTGGAGCTCAAGTTACAACATCAGAGACAATTAGAAATAAGAAGGATCTTTATTCAGTACAGACAAGTAGAGGATACTAAAAACAATAAAAAATCTACGGCGATTTGCCCTGACTACACATTAATGATATTCATAGTTACCAAATTCAGGAACATCCAACAGTCCAAGGCAGTCCGAGGGATTTTAAAGGGAAATCGCATCTTTGCACAAGCATGTGGTCCAATTCACAAAGCAGCTCTTTGTTTCCCAAGAGACAGCATTTCAGGTGCAATAAACAGACAATGGCAAAAGGAATAAGAGAGCAAGATCTAAGAGCAAGAGCAAGAGACTCACTCCCATAGGGATCAATCAATTATACCCCAATCTAATCATGACTAGCCGTGGCCATTCAGCCAATCACAAGTGGACAGGGGGTGTGCCCAATTGTTGGTTGTCATAGCTACACATCAGGTGTGTGTATAGATTAACTAGATGTTTGGGGCCCCTCCCACAGTCAGGTGACCCAAGCTCCACAGCTTCTTCATTGCCTACGTGACATGTTCACCGTAGACCAGGCGCCTTCAAGCCTAGCTTTTAGCATGGAAGTGTGAAAGAATGTGGGTTATAAAGTTGTTCAGGCCATCTGGCCTCACCATTTGGCTTGCAACAGGAAATAAGGTTCAGCCTGTCATCAGAATGTAATCACAGGAGAAGGCATGTGAATATAGAAAGCAGAAAGCAATATTTCTATACAGTACTTTTCTCCCTTTCTCACAATATAAGAACTCGTGGGCACTCAATGAAATTGCTGAGCAGTCGGGTTAGAACAGATAAAAGGAAGTACTTCTTCACCCAAAGAGTGATTAACACATGGAATTCACTGCTACAGGAAGTGGTGGTGGCTACAAGCATGGACGGCTTCAAAAGGGAATTAGATAAGCATATGAAGCAGAGGTCCATCAGTGGCTATTACCCACAAGGTATAGATAGGGGCTCTGGGGCAAGTGATTCTCTGTCTTCTTGGTTGCTTGGGGGGGGGGTCAACAGTGGGAGGGCTTCTAATGTCCTGGCCCCACTGGTGGACTTCCTGATGGCACCTGGTATTTCTGGCCACTGTGTGACACAGAGTGTTGGACTGGATGGGCCTTTGGCCTGATCCAACATTGACGTCTCTTATGTTCTTATGTTCTAATCCAGAGAAATTTCAATAGCGCTTTGCCTGTCCACATACAATCAGTTGGCACTGAAATCATTTTTTAGGCTTTTTTTAAAAAATCACCCCCAAAAATAACACAGAAAACAATGGAATGCAGTGGGTTGCCAACAATGTCATATGGCTTGTCTGTTAAACATGGTGAACAAATAATGGCAATTCCAGATTAAATGGCTAGTAAGAAAAACCACTCACAAATGCCATGCTGTGTACCTTTGATAGACCTTTTTTGGTAGGCGCAGGTGTACAATTTGATATTGTTTCAGCTTCAGTAGTACACCAGAGGTAATAGATATTTGAAGGTGTTGATAGTGTCGTATATTATATAGCTGATAGTTTAGTGTGGGAAAAGGTCAGACAGGAATGTAATGAAAGGCTGAAGCAAGTTCCAGAAAAGTGTTGAAAGTAGTACCCAAAACCAAATAAAGTGAAGCGCAAAGTTTTTGTGTCATAAATGAAATTCCTAGGTTATATCTTAGCAAAAATAACTACTAAAGGGGTAGATTCAGGTGGATAGCCATGTTGACCTGAAGCAGCATGTTATTTAGGAGTCAAAATAATGTTCTGCAGGTGAAAACTTGTAAAAACTTGTACAGCAGACCATCCCTCCAGACTGTGTCATAAGCGGCAGTCAGAGCGACGAAAACTGCTGATGTCTTATGACACTTCTGATACCCTGCCTCAATGAAATGAAAGTGTTCAGCTGAAAACCTGGTCTTCACAACTACGATGGGGTCTAAATCCTGCTGGCTCTATAGGGACATGTTAAGTCTGTCACTGATTCTGTTCAAGATTAGCATCTCAAGGAGCATAAGTCACTATACTGTAACTATAATGGTATATGATGCCAATAGCATCAGATCCTTCAACTTTTGCTCTGTGGCACGCTTGATTTTCATTATCAAGATAAGTTTCTTGAATAAGAGCTAAATCTATTTTATTAGCCAGTAAGATTTGCTACAAGTATTGGCATCTAGACTTGCTTAAACCCTCAATATTCATTTGGCAGATTTGGATGCAGTCTCCTATACCCCTTGTCAAGTAGTCCTGAGAAGGACTGTTTGATTGGTTGATTGTTTCCATGTGTGTAATGTAGCCAGGAGATCCTACAATTGTCCGCACGCCAGAAGATCTAGCTCTTTAGCGTTATCCAAGGTGCACCACAAGGAGGTAAGCTAGAACTGCACCCCATTTAAATGGGCGTAACTCTGCTTAGGATGACACTGTAGGTGCCTAAATGTAAGTAGAATTTGGGCAGGGGGAAGTTGATAATTTATACTGGGACATTTAGTTAAATATTCATGTTGAATGACTGAATTTGAAAAACATTCTATGTGCTTCCATCCCACAATGCAGGAATGAGCCAATTTGCCTATGCAGTGTTGGGATAGAATGTTGCCAAGGACAAATGCCTTCAGGGATATATTTACTGACATATATTTTGCTCATTCCTCATACAGTACAGTGATATATCTATATGCAGGGTAGCCAAGGAAATATATTTCCTCCTGAAATGCATTATTGGAGTAAACACATCCTCCTAGTGAGACAATGTAATTATTGCTCATTTTATTCTTTCTCCATCTTTTGGGGTGTTTTTTTTTTTTTGATTGATTAGACATTATGAAATATTTACCTCACTAGGAAACTTGGATAATTTTCTGTGATTTTTTTAAAAAAAATAATATGTGCAAACAGTTCTCTTTTTCCATATGTTTCTAGAAGTTGTAACAGTTTGAAGCAAAATATAAGAGCAAGGAAAAGAGGGTGATGTTGGGTGAAAGGTGCAGCTTCTATGTGGGTCTGCCTTTGAAAACTGTTTGGAAATGTCAGCTGGTACATAATACAGAAGCCACGTTATCGTCAGGGGCACACTGCAGGAATTTTATTACCTCAGCATTGAAAGAACTAAACTGGCAACCTACCTGATTCCAAGCACAATTCAGTGTCCTGGGTCTTACCTAGAAAACCTTAAATAGCTTGGGGCCAGAGTACTTGAATGACTGCCTTCACCTATATTGTCCAAACCACAACTTCATAACATCCTCTGAAACCCTGGTCTCAGTGTCTTTGGAAGTGAGGTGGTGGCAATCAGACATAGATTTTCCAGTGGTTAGCATGGGCTGCAGATCTCCTCTGGTGCTTTTTGACTTGGATTGTAAATGGCCAAAAGGTTCCAAGAGTGAGAGGGGGGGGAAAGAAAAAACCCAGAGGAAGATCCCTGAATTGAGGGGGGGGGAGTTGTGTGACACAGCCACTGTCTGGAAGGCTGCCGGGCTCAGCTCAGCTGGGAGCATGGCTGGGATCAAGTGAGCCTCTATATTGATCTGGAACTGAGAGTGGCAGTGAATTAAAGTGAGTTAGTCAGGCTGCTCTCAACTGTGCTAACCTGCCTCCTTAACAAAAAAATTGCCCCCTCAAAAAAAAAAAATCTGGCTATGGGCCTGAGTGGTGGCACCTTGCCTTTGGAATGCTGTTCCCCTTGAGGCTCATCTTGCACTTTACTGTCCTTTAGAGGCCAGGCCAAAACGTTTTTCTTTTCACAGGCTCTAACGAAGGGGTTTTTCAAGCTGATTCATGATCTGCTCCTAGCCTGTCAATTTTATTAATGTCATTTTAGACTGCTCTGCTTTATGTGCTTGGATGTTTTGACTTGTTTTTAGAGGTGGTTCTCATTGGTATATTTTTTATTATTATTTGCTGGTTTTTACTATGTGTTTAACTGTTACTATTTGTTTTACTGTTTTCATTGTAGATTTGGTTGTGTTATCATTGTTAGCCACCTCAAGGAGGTCTGGAGAAGGAGCATACACATTTTCTAAACAATAGATGGCACACAATCATTCAGGATGGTGAAAACCAAGGTAGACAGTGAAGAGTTCCAGGAGGAGCTTCATAAATCAGGTGAGTGGGTAACAATGTAGCAAATGAAGTTCAGTGCAGATAAGTGTAATGTGGTGCACACTGGAACAAACAAAGAAACCCATAACTTCAAGTTGGTCTGGACTTGCTGAGACTGAGAGGGAAAGAAACCCTGAGGTCATAATGGCTAGCTCAAGTGATATGCCTACCCAGTGTGAGGCAGTAGTGAAAAGGGCAAACTCTATGCTATGGATTATTAGGAAAAGAATTGAAAATAAAATAACCAATAGTAGAATGACTGTATAGATCTATGGTGTGGCCTCACTTGGAATACTGTATGAATACTGTATGAGTATTCCTTATCTGGTCACCATATCTTGACAAGGACATCACAGAGCGGGAAAAAGTACAGGAGAGGACAACCAAGATAATGAAGTGGTTCGAGTACCTTTTCTATAAGGAATGGATGGAGCATCTGGGACTTTTCAGTTTAGAAAAGAGATGATTAAGGGTGGGGACATGTCTGAAGTTTATACACTGGGTGGAGAGAGTGAACAGAGAGAACTTTTTCTCCCTCTTCCAAAATACTAGAACTCCAGGACAGGACAACCAATGAAGTTCATGGCAGTCGATAAAAAGTTTAAAAAGTGAAATTTGCTACCTGAGTATATAGTGATGGCCACAGGAATAGAGGGCTTTAAAAAGGGGTTAGACAGATTAATGGAGGATAGGCAGTAAACATCTGAATACTAATGCCATTGAAGTGATATCAAGGGATGGCCTCAGCCTCTGCATACTGTTGTTGGCTCTCTAGAGTAACTGGTTGGCCACTGTGTGAGACTGATGATGGACTAGATGGACAACCGGTCTTATCCAGCAGGGCTCTTCTTACATTCTTAAGTTCTTAATTTCTAAATAATCCTTCATGGTGTATTTAGTGGTGCCAATGGATACAGTGGGTTAGATCCAGAGTTCCACAAGAATTAAGATTGTGAATCTTCCCTGCTTTCCCCTATCCCCCAAAAGTCCCTTCCAACCCCTGGAAGGTTGATTCCCAATGCCACAGAAATTGAGTGTAGTAATCATCATGTGGGTCATTGGACTGCAAAGAGGACGGGAAGTGAGAGAAATCAGTCCTCCCTCCCTCTTCCTTCATTGCAGCACCACTAACAGAAAATACAGGGGAAGCAATTTCTTTTCCTTCTTCCTCACTGCTGTCCACTGACCTGCATGGCTGTTGCTTCTCATGAATCCCATGACATTGGGAATCAACTTTCCTGAGGTTGGAATGGACTGCTGGAGGTAGAGGAAATCAGGGATGCACCAAGATTGTCAGTGCCCACTGGCATTGCTTCTTCTATAGGAGCATGCCAGATGTTTTCAGACCAGAAAACAATAAACAATAATGACCATCAATGATAAAGCAGAGATATTTAAAACATGAGGGATTCAACTGAATACTTCATGTTTCCATATAGGGTGTCATACTTAGGACACCTCTATATTGTTGTATGAGCTTAAAGCCATTCCCATTAGTATATAAGTAAGGAATTCCCATGCTTGATAGCCATCATAATGTAGTGTTTAGCAAGTCAGAACAGGACTGAAGAGGTAACTTGTTATAATTTCAACTCATAAAACTCACTGGTTGACTCTATTTAGTCATTTTTTCCTTAGCCTAACCTACTTTACAGAATAGAGTAGATTAAATAGAATAGGTGAGTGAGAACCATGAATATTTGACAGGGATATGATAATCTATAAAATAATATCAGAGTTGGAGGCTTATAGAAAGCATGATCAGCTAATACAATAATAAGAGGATGGATGAAGGAAATATTGCATGTCCCTTAGATTATCTCCTGTCCATCTTCCCCTATGTCTCTAACTTCCTCAAATACTATAATAGACAATCAAACACTAGACTAACAAAAAGATCTGAATATTAATTAATTCTTCCAATTTTGCATTTTGTTTATTTCATTCAAATTCAGTATAATTAAGTATTGAAAAAACTGGGCCTTTTGTTTTGTGAATAGTTTATTTCTAACCCCACCACTCCACCCCGTGATTACAGGGAAGCTTGTTAACGGTGTTGAAACAATGCCAATTAACACTGGAAGTCCACAATCTTGCAAAAATTCATAAACTAGTAACATACTTCTTCTAAGTCCCCACTTAAGGGATGGGCAGAAACAAAAGTTCATGATGGATTTTTACTGGTTCGTGGTTCACGAAGTGATGTTCATGAACTGAAGAGCCTCCAGGAACTTCCATGAATTTTAAGGCAGTTTATGGCAGTTGATGGCAGTTTGTGAAGAGCAGAAAGCAAGTTTAAATGGCTCAGAGCTATTTAAACCCCTGCTTTCTGCTCTTCACAAAAAACAGCTGAGTGGCAGGGAGTAGAAAACAGGGGTTTAAATGGCTTCGAATGGTGGGGAGCAGAAAGCAGAGGTCACGAACTGATACAAATGGGTTCAGTTTGCAAACCAACTTCCTGATTCATATTGGTTCATGGTTTAGTTCCAAACTGTTGCCCTGCAAGGCACTTAATGTGCTCTTATGGACTTTATAACCCATAAGTGATAAAATGGACTGTTCAAATATATTCTTAAGGGACTGTATTGCTTGGTGACCCAATGTGATGCCAGTTGAGAAAGCACACCTAAGAGAAGAAAGTCTTCCTTTGCGTTGCTGTTCCAGTTGGTTCTTCAAGGTTATCTGCCCTCTTGCCTGCTGTAAGATGAAGCAGTTCCATAAGCCTTCCCAAAGCCTCAGATGCCATGCCATGGCACAAGGACAAAGAGCTCCAAACGCCATGACATCAACAGGCTTGGCTAAGCCTATCAAGAAACAATACCCCTTAGCTCGGTGACTCATACCCTCTTCATCCAGGTGCCACTCTCCAGTCCAAGTTACTAGCTCTCAGTATTGACCACTCCTTAGTTCCCCTCCCCTATCCCTGCCAGCCAATAGCATGTTTTTGGGATGAACTAGTAGGAGGTGGGCCAAAACATGTGACCAGCCTGGCACAACCCCCCAAGCCCCCCCCTTAAAAGGGACACCCAGCCATGTGTTCGCTCTCTTGCGCTCTCTTCCCCCCCCCCAACGACCTCTATAATCTCTGCTTCTTGAAACTTGTGGCCATCTGGTCCCCCCACCCTACCTCAAGACTCTGGAACTGCAGCCAGAGTCTCCACATGCTTTCTGCTGGTTCAGTCTGCACGTTTCCTTTTCCTAGCGTAATTCCCATTTTTCTAGTATTCCATTATTTTTCCATTTGGAAGTCTTCATCTATTCCGGGGTCAGGTAAAAGTATTGCCAAACCAACAAAACTCCTGCTTAAGCAAATGTGCTATCCCAATCTCTCTAAGTTTCTTAAAAAGGTAAAGGTAAAGGTTCCCTTGCTCAAAAGCCAGTCGAATCCATCTCTAGGGCTGCGGTGCTCATCTCCGTTTCAAAGCCGAAGAGCCAGCACTGTTCGAAGACATTTCCGTGGTCATGTGGCCGGCATGACTAAACACCAAGGTGCACGGAATGCTGTTACCTTCCCACCGAAGTGGTACCTATTTATCTACTTGCAATTTCGAATTGTTTTAAAATGTTTTATCGTGTTTTTATTGCACTATGTGCCATATTGTGTACTATGGTGCTGCATTGCACCTCATATTGTAAGCCGCCCTGAGCCCGCAAGCGGGGAGGGCGGGGTAAAAATAAAATAAATAAATAAATAAATAAATAAATAAATTAGCCCTGTATAATTGTTTGTGTAATATTTGAATGTGTATAAAAACATTGATTTGAACTAATATCAGCCTGTTTGTCTGTTACTGGTGCTCTGGATAAGTGGCAACTTCTGTATATACAGGTGAAAGCTCCCTTTGCCGATTGCTTATTAATAATAATTCATAATTCCCCAATATTGATAACAATTTAGAGCTATCAGGCTAACAAAACCATGAACTGAACTGCAAAAGTGCAGTTCATGCCCATCCCTACTCCACTTCCTCGCTGCTATTTGACGTTTTCCCCAGTGGCAAAATGTACCTATATATATTCCCCAGAGGTGCAAATACCTCCTTTGTGGGCGGATTCAGTCTGTGAAAATGACTTGGAGGTAAACAATGAAACACCCCCTCCCAAAACACCTCTTCCTCAATCTGATGTGAACACAGCTTTGGTGGTGGTTGTTATTATTATTATTATGAGGGGTCCTATCATGGATCTCTCAATGTGTCATCTAGAAGTGTTGTAAATCTGTGTAAAAACTAAATGTTTTATCTTCAAAGTCCTGAACCAATAGTGCTCTCTATACTACCTTTAGGTTCAATAATCCTCATTTTGAAGCATTTATTTGTTTCATGCACAAAAGGCAGTTTCTTATGCCATGTAACTGCTTCTGTAATTTGAAAATCCATTTACAGTACATTACCTCCCAGTCTGTGATCTAGTAAATATCATAAATTGTGAAGACTGCTGGCAGCAAGAAAACCAATGACATATGTAGCACAATCCTAAGTATGTTTACTTAGAAGTAAACCCCATGAAGTTAAATGATACATCCTTGCAAGTATGCTTAGGATTTTAAAATTAAAATAACCTGAATTTAATGCATAATCTTCATGTTGTGATGCTCAGAATGGATCCCCAAATTCTTTATGCTTCATACAACTTAGAGCCCCAACAAAAGAGCTTCCGAACATCAGTGTCGCTAATCTCTGTATAAGAAAATATGGTGCTGAAAACTGAAAATGATACCACTCCAAAGATGTTCCCTCCAACTAGCGGAGAGAGACCTCTGTTATATTTTTTCATGGAAGTCATGGGGTTGGATGCAAAAATCCATGGGTGCAAAATGCATGGATTTTTGCTGCATTCCCTTTCCATCAGCAGTCCTTTCCAGTCCTATGAAAGGTGATCCCTAGGACTGTAGGATCAGCATTATCTACTAGCCTTGTGGGCTGGGACCTGCATTGAAGAGCAGAAAGGGGCAAAATCACTCCATCTTCCCTTCCCTGCAAGTTCAGCTTCAATGTCAGAAAAGGGAGAAGGGGTAACTTTGTCCTCTTCACTCTCCAGTGTGGTGAGTAGAGACTCAGTGTAGTGTAGCGGTTAAGAGTGGTGGAGTCTAATCTGGAGAACTGGGTTTGATTCCTCGCTCCTCCACATGAACCCTGCTGGGTGACCTTGGGTCAGTCACAGTTATCTCAGGTTATAAAAACCAGCTCTTCTTCGTCTTCTTCTCTTCAGTGAAACCCCTGATTATTAGTCCATGTAAGTTATGCAGCTCTGAAATTCAGCTTTCCTGGGGTCAGAAGGAATTGCCAGGGGGAAGATAGTTGTTGTTTTTTTATTCCCCACTCCTCCACTTTTTAAAAATTTGTATTGATGTCTTACATTTCATATTCATTCATAATCCTTTCCATCAAGTTTACATAACCTTTTTTCTTTGTCCTTCTGTAAGTTTTTGCAATTGATATTTTTCCAAATAACTTTTGATTTTATCCATACTCACTGTCGTTTTCCCGTATAACATTTTATAATATTCCTCCATAGCTTTTTTGATTTCTTCATTTCTATAGATTTCTTTCCCTTCTTTTCTCAAGACTTTAATAAAAGTTCTTTCCTTCTGTTGACTAATGTTATAGGCCAGCCATCTAGTGGGTTTATTAGGATTTTCAAAAAAGTTTTGTTTTGCAAAGTATAATTTCTTTGCTATCTCCTCTTTCAATAAACAATTCATCTGATGTTGTAACATTTTTAGCCTTCTTTTCGCTCCATCATTATTTACTGTAGACATCATGATATTCTCTTGTAGATTTATTTGTTTTTTCAGGATCTCATACCTTTGTTTCCTTTGCCTATTTATTTTTGCTGCTTCTTGAATTAATAATGTTTTCATTGCATCCCATATCACCTTTAATGATGTATCTTGTTTTTTTATTTTCTTTGAAGGCTGTTAATTCTTCCTTCATTTTATTTACAAAATTATTATTTCTTAAGATTCTTCAGTTCATGGTCCATCTGCTTCTCTTCCCAGTTGTTTGCAACTCCAAATAGACTGGTTTATGATCTGCATATGTTCCTGCCTGTATTTCTGCCTCCAACAGATCCTTAACCAATACTGTTGAAATCCATATCATGTCTATTCGGGACCATGAATCATATCTGGCCAAATAATATGTAAATTGTTTCATAAAATAATTCTTTATTCTCCAAGCATCTACCAAATTTAATTCAGTCAGTAATTGTTCTAGGTTTTTTGGCATTTCTGTCCTTCTTTTCTTCTTCTTCCCGCCTGTCTGTTTATCCTTTTCTTAATCAAAAATTGCATTAAAATCTCCCAGTAAACAAATATTTTGACAGTCTTGTCCAACAATAAATTCATGGAATTCCTTATAAAATTTCTCTTGGTCTTGAGTTGGTGCATAGATATTTACTACCAAAATCTTTTTCTCTTGATTTTGGATTTCCACCATCAAAATTCTCCCATCATCTGAAGCATAAACTTTTTCAGGGAACAGGTTTTCTTTAACTATTATTGCCACTCCCCTCTTCTTTTTCCTCTTGTCTGAAGCTATAAATGTTTTTCCTAATTTTTAATTTAGCAAATATTTCTCATCTTTTCCAAGAATATGTGTTTCTTGTAAACAAATTATATCCAATTTCTGTTTACCTAATTGGTGTAAAATCCTTCTTTTTTGTGGTCCATTCAATCCGTTTACTGAGAGTATTCTAAGTTTCCCTTTATCCATTCTTGCCATTCTGTTGGTGCCTTTTCATCTTTGTCCAGTACCGCGTTCCAATCGGACAACCTGGCTTCTCTTCTCTTTGGCTTCTCTTTGGGATTAAAATTGGCTTCTGCTCCTTCCACCTGTAGATCCTCTTCTTTTCTCTCCCCTTCCTCCTCTTCTTCTTCTTCTTTCTCCTCTCCCATTCCAAGTTCTTCCCCATATTTTCCTAGAAAATCTTCCGCTTTAAAAATAGATGTGATCCAGTATTTTTTCCCTTGATAGGTAAAAACCATGCCCTCTGGAAGTACCCATCTGTATTGAATGTCATTTTTCTTCAGTAGCCATATTAATTTAGAATATTCTCTTCTTTTTTCCCTAACCCTCCTTGGGATTTCCTTCAAAACTTTTATTTCAGTTTCATCTTTCACTAATGGTTTCGCATTTACTTCCCTCAATACTTTGTCCCTTACCATCCTCTTATAGAAGCGTACTTGTATTTCC
>NW_015168048.1:1568241-1581903 GCF_001447785.1 Gekko japonicus
CGTGTACACACAAAAAGAAAACCAGTTTGCAGCATCGTGTGCTTCTTCGTTGCGCGCAGGCATGTCCTGTGATCGGCACCTCTCCCTACCCATGGAACCTCCACGGTACCTCCACAGGACCTCCACAGGAGGTCTGATCGCTTAACCATACGTTAGTTTGCCCCGGGGCAAACAGCCACCCTTCCCCCCGCAGTTTCCTGCCCGTGTGACTGGAGCCATGAACAGTTTTGCATTTACTTCCCTCAATACTTTGTCCCTTACCATCCTCTTATAGAAGCGTATTTCCTGTGGAACTTTCATTTGTCTTGCATAGGCTGAATTCATTCTAAATGCTTGATCAAACTCTTTTTCCACTTCATCTTTTTCCATGTCCATATGGTCTGCCAGTAATTTGGCCATCTTTCCTGACAGGACTTCATATTTTTCCTCTGGAATGTTGTGGAATATTAACACATATGCCGCTTTTTCCACCTGCAGTCGTATTAGCTCTTGTTCATATTCCCGTTGTTTATATTCCATCCTTCTTGTCCTCTTCCACCGCTTTCATCTTTTTCTCTGTCTTCTCATTGTTTTTCTTCAGCTCTATGTCCTTTGAATTTTCAGTCACCTGTTTTTGAATGGCTTGCATACTATTTGTAAATTGCTCAGTTATTTGTGTTATTTCTCTTAAAGTTTGATCCATCTGAGCTTTGATTGGATCAACTGCTTCCATGATAATGCATTGCATTTCTTTTTGCACTGGTACTGCTAATTTATTAACAGTCACCCCCCCTGTCCCTGGTGAAGATTGTGTAGTCTTAGCAGTGTGAACATTTTTAACAGTTGACATTTTGCTTATTGTTCTCTGAGCTTTGTTGTTTTATTCCGTCTGGCACACTTCCCAGACTCTATTATCTCAGTGTTATTGTTTAAGCCCAGTTCTGGTTCACTGCCCAATGCTGGAAAGTCACCAGTGTCCCTTGGCCACACGCCTAGACTTTTGTTATTATTTACTCAAGGTCTTTCCCAGCTGTTCCGTACAAAGCCGTGCTCCATTGGGGTGGGGAGAGTCAGTTTTAAAACCATCAATAGTCAATTATAATCAATTATGGACATAGCAAGCACTTTTAGAATTTCCAGTTCGGCTCTACCATTTCACCCCAGTTATTATAATGGGTCTCCTGCCCCCCTCCTGATGGAGGGAAACATTGAGATTGCAGAAAGGGTGGGGACTTGCTATTATTCCCTCCCCCCCATCATGAGTGACCAGAAGAAGAACCTTATTATTATATCTGTAACCATGAGCACACCCTATGGTGTTTTATCAATATATCATTATTGGTCCCCCCTTCTCTTACCCATCTTATATACCGAAAGGATTTCTTCCTTATCTCCAACACCTTATCTTCCCATGTCTTATCCTGTTTTATTATCAATAAAATATCTGATTGAATCCATTAATATAAGTACCAGTTCCATCTTTCCAAAAATCCATTTTAAGGCATCTTTCCATCCATATGCTATTACCGCATGAGTTGCTAGGATCATAGCTTTAAATAAATCCTTTCTGGGTTTATCTACTTTATTATTTCCCAGAATTCCCATAAATAACACTTTCTCATTCCGCTCAATCTAAACGTTACATAAATTATCAACCTTTTTCAGGATCAGTTGCCAAAATTCCCTTACCTTAGAGCATTCCCACCAAAGATGTGCATAATGTCCCCTTATTATTTTACAATGCCAACACTCTGATCCATTCCCTTAATCATATACAATAATTGAGCAGGTGTCCTATGCCATTTCAAGATTAATTTCATTTCTAATTCTTTAAACTTTTCAATTTTTATTTCCAGTATTCCCTTCATTAGTCTATTTACTTCCTGTGCTGATAGGTTCACCTCCTTCTCCCATTTAGATTGTATTGTCCTAATAATAAAATTCTTATTTTTATTCAATAGACTATGCACTTTCCTTGCAATACCCTTCTTATTGTCATCTTTAGAACTATAGAGATTTTCAAAGGGGTTATCCTCCCTATTTACTGCTTCAGAAAATGTATTTTGTCTCAAAACACTATATAATCCCATGACCCTTACCAGTATTGTCCTGTCATTTTCTCTAATACTTCTTGTATTGGAATCAATTTTCCTTGAGAGTTATACATATCTTTCAACTTAAAGAAACCTTTTCTCTTTAACTCCTTTCAAAAGGTTATCTCCACATTTTTAAATTCTTGACAAAGATACAGATGGTGCCCATTCTGAAGGCATTGGTATCCAAACAGCTTATTTCATTTTTTATCTTCTGTGTAAATATTCCAAATCTCCCTACTCCCCCATTTATAGTATCCTCCCATTTCACCCATTTCTCTAGATTTTACCATCTATTTCTATTATCATTCTTATTTGAAAAGCTTCATAATACCTTTTTAATTGTGGCATACCCCAACCTAACTCCTCCTTTGGGGAGTATATCACTTTCCTTGCTACTCTGGCTTTCTTCTTCCCAAACACCCAATTTACAATTTCCTGATCCCATGTTACTAACTGTTTTCTAGATATCCATTCTAGGAGTACCCGAAACAAATATATCACCTTAGGTATTAAAAACATTTTAACTGCCCTTATCTTCCTCAATATACTCAGATATTTTTATTCCATTGGTTTACTTTTTTCTGTATCTTTCTCCATGCTATTTTATAATTTATCCCCACCAAATTTTTAATATTTTTGTTATCATTATACCAAAGTATTTCAACCTCTTAATTCCTAATTTCATACCTGTTATTTTTGCTACTTCTTTTTGTTCTTTTAAGTCTATCTTACTAAACATTATTTCTGACTTTTTAATATTTACCCTAAACCTGAATATATTTTAAGGTCCTGTAATATTATCATAAGTTCCCTCATTGCTTTCAGGGTATTTTCAAACACTAATAATATACCATCTGCAAATAAGTTTAATTTCCTCCTTCCGTATCCTATATCCTTGTATCCTAATACTATTTCTAATTCTGTCTACCAATGGCTCCATCGCTATTATAAAAAGCATTGGGGATAAGCAGCATCCCTGTTTAACTCCACTTTGAATCACTACTTCACTAGTATGTCCATAATTAATTTTTATCATGGCTTTCCCTTCTTTATATAATAGTAATATAAATATAATGAAGAGGTTGGCAAACTATTTGAAGAGAAGGAGAGAAAGGCATAAAATAACTTGTATGGAAAATGAAACAGGAAATAAGTTTTATAAGGAGAAACAGATAAAATAAGTTTTTACAAAATTCTATCAAAACTTATTTACAGGGGGAGAAAGTAAGCAATTTGATGAAGTTATAGATAACAAAATCAGGAAAGAGGATTTGATAATCCTAAATAAAGATATTACACATCTTAGGGAACAAGCCTGATATGGACTGTTTATTGCTACACATGGACTGTGCACATACACATGGGCTCAGAGAGCTGTACACTTTAGGTCACCTGTTGTGATGCCACACATAGAGGGTGCCTGCACATACCTTACATGTAAATAAGGTTTCAGCAACTCAGTTGCCCAGCCTGGTGAAGAAGCACAAATCTCCATTATTGTGAGCAATGAAAGAACAACTTTGGAAAGAGATAGCCACCATAGCAAAACTGCTTGTGGTCACATATCACCCATCAACTGCTTTGTTCCCGAGCTGGAATTTCCTGCCAGATGGACATTTGGTTATCAATGGAACTGGCCAACTTTATCAACACGACAGTGAAGCATCCTGACACCTGGATTTCACACCTGTCCAGATGCCATACTTCGAGTAAGGTTTTAGGTTACAATATTGACCACCCCTCCTAGGTAACCTCCCTCCCTGCCTGAAACCAATAGGATTGTTTTTGGGACGGACTGACAGGTAGGTGGGTCAAGAGGTTGGCACAGTTACCACCCACCTTTTGGACCCCCTATAACAGGAGAGAACCAGTCACCTGGCTCCTCTCTTGGACCCCCTATAAAAGGAGAGAACCAGTCACCTGGCCCCTCTCTCTGGTTAACAAGCATTCCCCCCAAGACAACCCCTGTCTGCTTTTACCCCTCTTAAGTCCCACTTGATATCCCCAACCCTTGCCTCTACTATTAATCTCTTAATCTATAGTCAAGAGACCCACATGTTCCGGCTGGTTCTGGTTGTGTGGATTCCCTTTGTTTCCATTTCTTCCCATCCATTCTTCATTGGAACAACCAAGCTTCAAGACAGATAAGTATCACTCGTCATCACCCCTTCCTGCTAATGCAACTGTGCTTATTTCCTACTGTAATTCTTAGGAACTTGATTGAATGTGTGAGTGCATCAGTATTGTTTGTATGAGATATATTTCTAGTAAAAGACATTGATTTTAAATGCAACAGTCTTGAATACTTTACTGGTAACCCTTGGTGGGATCAGGACCTTGGTATAAATTGGCAATAACCCATTTATAAATTGCCAATTGCTGTAAATAAAGCAATTTGGCTAACACACAGGAAATTTTGAATGTTATAAAGAATTTAAAAAATGGAAAGTCAACAGGTCTGGAAGGATTCACAGCAGAATTTTATAAAATGGTAGGAGGCTTAATAGCTCCGGAAATGCAGAGAATGTTTCATAAGATATTGAGGGGCGGGAAAGCCCCAGATACTTGGAGGAGGACCGAAATTATGACAATTTTAAAACAACAGAGAGATCCAATGGATCCTAGTTCATATAGACCTATAAGTTTGGCAAACAAAGATTATAAAATCTTTGCAAAGGTGTTAGCAAATAGACTGGAGAACCTGCTCCAAAGGTTAGTGGGAGAGGATCAATATGGTTTTGTGAAAGGGAGATCTATTGGTCATCCCATAAGAAATGTAATGCTTTGTACCATGGTAATAACTATAAGAGGAGGATAGCCCTTTTGAAAATAGATGTTTATAAGGCTTTGATACATTAAATCATGCATTTTTATTTCAAGTGTTAAAAAACTTGGTTTTGAAGGATCTTTTCTAAATGCCAGGGTAGTATGACAAATGTCCACATGCACTCAGAGATCACTAGATGCAGCCCACCATATAGATAGCTGTTCTTCAGTGAAGACACTGAAAAATGTTACACTAGTAACTTAAGATACATTTCCTTGTCAGTTGTAAAAAGTGTTCCATAGATGAACTCCTTTCTAAATGTTAAACATTATGACTATTGTAATGTGAAGTTCCTATCTAATAGCTTATATAAATACTGGCTTACATCATTATTCTTTAGAGCACTATGCACATAAAAATCTCAAGTTAGAATTTGTAGAGAAACCAAGATGTTGCTATAACTAACAGTAAAAGTATTGCAGAAGTGAATATATGTGTGCAATAGCAGTTATATGCACATCTGGGAAACTCCATTTACATTTTAATAATATGTGGGATATTGAGCTGCAGTGGCTCAAGTGGTTAAGACGCTGAACTGCAGGCTGTGGAAGGTCGGTAGTTCAGCAGTTCGAGACCCGAGTGTGCCACATGACGGAGTGAGCTCCCGTCTCTAGTTCCAGCTCCTGCCAACCTAGCAGTTCAAAAGCAAGAAATTGCAAGTAGATAAATAGGTACCACTTCAGTGGGAAGGTAACAGCGTTCCATGCACCTTGGTGTTTAGTCATGCCGGCCACATGACCACGGAAACGTCTTCGGACAGCGCTGGCTTTGAAACGGAGATGAGCACCGCAACCCTAGAGTCGGATTTGACTGGCTTTCGAGAAAGGGAGCCTTTACCTTTAATATGTGCGAACTAGGGAAATACATTTTGCTATTTTTTCTGTAAGTGATAAAATACATTGAGAGAAAATGTACTGGAAAGCATTTGTGGTACAATCTTAAGGACACTTTTATGGGACTAGGTCCAATTGAGTGGCAAGGGATTTACCTCTGAGTACACTTGTTTAGGATTGCTCCCTTTGTCTACTTAGAATGCTCCTTTTAAGACTCAAAAGATGAAATCACTGTTAACTAGCATTTCATGTAAATTGTAGCATATGTATTATAGGAATGACTGAATGTTATATAGATAGATTCAGGTGGGTAGCCATGTTGGTCTGAAACAACAGGACAAAGTTTGAGTCCAGTGTCACCTTTAAGACCAACAAGGTCTAATTCTGTGGATAAGCTTTCATGTGTGTGCACACAAACACTTATAGAATTAAACGGCCTATTATGCACAGGTGTTTCCCCTCACTTTCACCATGCATGTTCATTAGCTTTTCTTTTTAGCGAACACAGCTGTGTGGGGGCAGGGAGGTTTGAACAAAACATTCACAACAGCAGACGGGGGAAGAGTGCTGGCTAGTGGACGTGAGCAGCCATTTTAACTTGGCATCAGTTCACTACTCTACTTTTTCTTGAAAGCGGTCTACAATGGCTTCCAATTCTAAGACTAGTGGTGGAAGGGGGTGTGTGTCCTGGCATGAGAGGGAAACACTAGATCTTCTTTCACTCTGGGGTGAAGAAAAGCTGCAGGAGGTGCTCTGCTCCTGCCACAGGAACATAGATGTCTTTGAGAAAATTTCAAAGCAGATGCACTCTCTGGGGCACAAAAGATCCATTGTTGTAGGAAAATCAATACTAAAGGACTACAGTACACTAGAGAACCATACAGAAAACTTTCCAAAAACCAAGGATCAAAAGGGAGGATCCTCATGGCAAGCAGGGTATTTAAAGTTTAAATGGATTCAAACACCTCCCCTCTCAAGGTGGGAATCCCAACAGCCAATCACCACTGAGCTTTCCTACATCCAACATTCAGACCCTTTTTTGCAATTCAAGGATGTTATAATGTTACTGTGCATGCACAATTTTTTAAAGGAGAGGTTTTGTCAGTGACACAACAGATGACGTATTAATAATAATGATGATGATGATGATGATGATGATGATGATGATGATGATGATGATGATGACGATGATGCTTTCGATTTATTAATCGCTTTCCCCACAAGTGGGCTCAAAGTGATTTACAGTTACTCTTTAGACAGGGGACTAACAATGTTTTTCATAGGGGATAGGGAAGACAACATATAATTCATTTTAAGTTGCACATGCTGTACTGCCCAGTGGAAACGTTTCTGGCTTGACTCAGTCATGTTCCAACAGTTGCATCGCCACACTGCCACCGCCTGGCCGGAGTATCCCACTGCAGGGATTTTCTTAGCTGAGTAGATTCTTCCGCCTTCCGGGTCCAGACCAGGACGTCTCCAACCGAGAGCTAACACCTTCCCAGAAGGGAGTCGGTGTGCCCACCCTCTCTAAGGAGTGGTTCCTATTTTATCTACTCACCGAGGCTTTCGAATCGCTGGGTGGACGATGAGCTGGGGACGACAGGCTGGCTGCTCACACCAGCGCGGGGCTCGAACTGACACAGTTCGGATGTTAAGACAGTGGGATATACCCACTGTGCCACCGCTCCCCCTTTTAGCCACCAAAACCCTTTTCAAAGGAAGTGTGGAACACATGCTGAGTCCTAAATACAAAGAAAATACCCCATAGCAAGTGCCCTTTTGTGGAAGGAGTGCTGCAAAGTCAGAGCATCAGATTGTGTGGATTCAACTTGCCAGGAAAAAGTAGTAAGACTGTGGTGTGGAAGTGGTCTAAGAGAGTTTAGTCCATTCAGGGTCTTGTGTTAAATATTAGTATCAGGTAAGAACTGATGCATAACAAAAGGCAGATCTGCCTTCTTCCATTTTCTTGATTATCCTACAGAGATTTTGATGTACAAGAGGGCCAGGGATAATGGGGTGAGGTTATTTGCTTAGATCGTCTGATAAGGAGTATGTTTGGAAGCTTCAAGGACCAGCTTGGACCTTTTGTGAATGGAAGCTAAATTAGTTGCTTGCCTAAATGCTGTAAATTGAATCTGGGAAGACAGCCACTCTGATGTGTAAGGGAAAATGTGACATCTGTCGCTGGCTGTGACTAAATGTCAATACTCTACGCTTTACCTCTTCTAACCTTGTTTGAACCAAGAATTTCCAGTTAGGATAAGTATCACAGAACAAGAAAACGAAACTAAATTTAAATGTTTACAGCTGTGAATCAATAAAGCTGCTGCAGCAACCAAAATACTGTATTGCCTCCTCTGGCTGACAATTAATATTAGAAGATATTGTTTTGTTTTAATGACAGAAAAATGAAATAAAACAAAATGTGTTGATTTCATTAAAGCCCTCAACTGATTTCAACATTCATGTCGAGGCCGTCTTGTCAAGAGCAGCCCAGGATTTCATGGCCTCTGTGACAATCGTGGGCCTTTCTCAGGTTATAACTAGTCCTACACATTATGAAGGTCACACTCATGAACTGATGTTTCGTTCTGGGCTGGAGGAATGTGATCAGAGGTTGGAGGGATTTACAACAGTTCTTTTGTCATGGATAGATCACTACTTGCTTGGGTTTAGACTTGCAGGGATACCATGGCTTTGCATGGGTGGGGAAGTCTATTAAAATGATCCACCCACAAAACTAGATAGATCCAAATGGCTGATGGCTCTAGGGGATTTTCCCGTTGATAAGATTGGTGCCCCTACTGATGCCTTGGTTTGCCTCTGGAATGAGGAAATTAACCATGTGGTTGACATGATTGCTCCCAGGTGCCCTTTCTCAAGTGTTAGAGAAGAGATGTCGAACTCATTTGTTACGAGTGCTGGATCTGACATAAATGTCACTTCGTTGGACTGGGCCATGTGTGCTATAAAATGTAACATGAGGTACATAAGAACATAAGAGAACATAAGAGAAGCCATGTTGGATCAGGCCAATGACACATCCAGTCCAACACTCTGTGTCACACAGTGGCCAAAACCCAGGTGCCATCAAGCGGTCCACCAGCGGGGCCAGAACTCCAGAAGCCCTCCCACCAGAGATATAAATTTTACAAAGGTGATTTCAGATGTCAAATGGCAATAGCAGGTGAATAACAATATCAGGATTCATTGAATTAGGTGTGATATGCAGAGGGGTAGTAGATGTGGAGATACCAGCATTCTAAGTCCAACATTAGAAATCACAACATTCAGTTGCTGACCTAAGAATAGCAGTGCTTTTACAAAGGAATTTCAAAAGGAGTTCTGGTCACCGCACCTCAAAAAGGATATTATAGAATTGGGAAAAGTGCAGAAAACAGTGCAGCACATGCTTTTCACCCATGTACATTCTAACACAGCCAGACTGAATTCTGTTCCCCTCCCCACAACCTTGCTGTGCTGCTTAGCAGGCAATTGTTTAAATAGACAGCTACATTAGTCACAAATAGTTTAAATCAGTTACAAATAAATGCTGTGTTGGTGTCTGTCTAAGTAGTCTTTATGGAGATAAATGGCTGCTGGTCTGTTTGGATCAGCAGCATTTTTGCTCATGCACAGTTTTGAAAGAAACCAATGCAAAACTGTATGACATGTTTGAGTTGTTTGGAGACCCAATTATTGGCTAATGTCTGATTGTCACAGCTGAATATGGTAAGTTCGACTGCTGAACATATTTGCTGCGAAATTCATGGCATCCCTAATTATGTGATGTTGACCAAAAACTTGACATAATATTTTCCTTATGTGTGAAACAAAAAGTGCTATATTTGCTTGTCTGATTTAAATTAAAGCAAACTAATTTAAATTTCCTCATATTAAGGAGACCATCCCTTTATACTCTGTGGAAAATCTATGTGTCTGCCAAAGAATACATATCCCTGCCAACTTCCAAGGGAGTTTGGTCAGCACATTAGTTACAAATCCTGTTCTGGTAAAACGGTTTGATATAATTTCCACATGATACATGTTCCCATTGACATCTATTCACTTTAGAAGAACATTTCAGAAGCAATTGATGTTAATTTGGGAGGTTTTTTTCTGCTAATGGCTCTAAAATATATGTGCAACCACAGCCAAAGAACACTAAGCTCACTGTTGTTCTGGGTACATACTCATTTTTACAGAAAACTCAATGGATTCTGTAGGTGAGAGAAACAAATATTGTGAAGGTAATGATCACAAAATATTAGACAAGAAAAACAAATGTAAAAAGAGAGGAAAATACATATGTAGAAAATATCTCCCAGTACTGCCAAAGTTTTTAACTTGTGGGTTAAAAAAAGACATGATTTGTGTTTCTGGTTTCATTCACTTATTTCATTTATATCACACCTTTCTCCCCAATGGAGATCCAAAGTGGCTTTCTTATAAATAGGGATGCGAGCCTTCAGGTGAGACCTGGGGATCCCTCAGAATTATAGCTCATCTCCACATTCAAGGATCAGTTCCCTTGGAGAAAATTGATGCTTTGCAGGGTGGACTCTGTGGCATTTTACCCCACTGGATCTGGAAACCCTACCCCTTATCCCACTTCAGTGGTCAGGGGGGACCTGGCAACTCTGCTTATAAATTATTCAGTGCTTATAAATTATATGATTTGGGCTGCAATCAGACATGCATTTTGATCCGTTGACATTGCTGTACCCTTCCAGATTTAAAATGCATGATCAGACAGCAACATCTGTCTGTTGTACCCCAGTCATCTGTGTCCCACCCCTTACTGTGTGTTTCTTTGATACCTATGAAAGTCTGGTCCTTTTGAGCTGAGCTGTTTCCAAACCAGATTTCCTGTTGTCTGATTGCTCTGTTCTGCACCCAAGCCATCAGACAGGTCTGACTGGTCTCTTGTTTTCCAGCTGCCTATTTGTACCCCCCCCCACACACAGGGGCTTCTCGAAACTGTTTCTTTATTAAAAACTTTCAAAGAAGGATGCCTCTGTACTTCAGCTTTTTTCAGTGCTTCGGGGAAGGAGTTAATTGAAAAGTTTAGAGAGGGAGGATGGCAGTGAACTACATATCCCAGCAGGCTCATCAGTGCTTGTGGGCATGCTCAAAGGACAAACTAAAAAAATGGCCAATGGCCTCACTGCCTGGCTGCTGTGTCTGATCACTCAAGGATGGGGTGAAAGTGCTTTGAAGAGTGTTAAGGGGGTGAGTCTGATCAAAATTATCTGTTACAAAAAAACCTGGATCAATTAGAGGTGGCACCACACAGGATCAAACTGCATGTCTGACTGTAGCCTGAGTGGTTCAAGTGGTATAAAGGTAAAGGTTCCCTTGCTCGAAAGCCAGTCGAGTCTGACTCTAGGGTTGCGGTGCTCATCTCCATTTCAAAGCTGAAGAGCCAGCGCTGTCCGAAGACATTTCCGTGGTCATGTGGCTGGCATGACTAAACACCAAGGCACACGGAACGCTGTTACCTTCCCACCAAAGTGGTACCTATTTATCTACTTGCAATTTCTTGCTTTCTAACTGCTAGGTTGGCAGGAGCTGGAACTAGAGACGGGAGCTCACTCCGTCATGCGGCACCCTGGGTCTCAAACTGCTGAACTACTGACCTTCCACAGCCTGCAGTTCAGCATCTTAACCAATTGAGCCACCGCAGCTCCTCAAGTGGTATAGACAATGCCATATATCTAATTCCCAAATTGGTCCCAGTGTGCACATCAAAAAATTCAGTAGGGCCACTTAGGAAAAGGATAGATGCTTCTGCAAATCTGGGGAAAACTCCAAGTTTGCAAAAAAAAAACAAAAAAAAACTGTAACACATAAAAATTGACTGGTGCTGGGGGGGGTAGAGCTCACAGCATATGATGTTAGTGCCAAGCCTTCCTGCCCATCAAGCTGGCTGGACTAAACCACCTCTTTTCCGATGGAGGAGGAAGAACAAAAGGGGAGGTTGAAGCCAGTGGGTAGATAGGATTTGCCTTCCCCCTTGAGTACTTGTGAGTCTTCTTGTAGTGTCACTTGCCCCCTTTAGCGACTGACATAAACAGCTGTAAAGGGCACTTTGCTGTTGCTGTGGGTCTTGAATATTTACAGATCAGTGCAGATGGGGAAGAGGTTTTCATTTTTAGTTGCTGAAGAACATCACATCGAGGAAAGGGCTGGCGTGGATGGGTGAGAGAAGGCCTGCCTTTCCATAGGGACTGGGAGGTTGGCTTGGCAAGAGACTGGGCGGTTTAATATTTTTGAGTGGCAACTGTTAGTATTGGGGAAGAGCCACTGTATAAATAAAAACAGTAGTACAAAAACAATCCTCTTACAGTGTAATGAGAAACCAGAGTTGTCTAAATTTGGATTACATGGGTAGAAAACACTGAATGGAAGGAGACAATGAAAATTCATTTTTTCAATCTATTCTTGCAACAGAAAGTGAAGATTGGCTTGGACTGCAAAACAGGCACATTAAGCAGATACCATGAAGTAGCAATGATTTCTTGTCCATCACCAGGGTTACTCAGTTCACTCAGGCTTGCAATGGCATCTGTGCTGCTTTGAAAGGCCATGATTAAAACAGATCCCTTGTGTTTTGCTGGAAACAGAAGCCCTGCATTGCTGAAGTAGTGAGTTTAGCGGTTCACTTGCTAAATTCCTCTTGATAGTCCTAGAATGAAAGAAGAATTTAAATCTTTTTCTTGTATCAGCTGTGGCGGCTTTGGATTCATCTTCTGAATGAATACATTATACAGCATGGTCTGTTAGATATGCTATAGGCCCACCCAGTGGAGAATGGGAACATGACAAGTGAAACTGATGGAGTAATTTTTTTAAAAAAACACAAAATGTGTTTTGTGCAACTTCTAATTGCAGAACTCCTTATTTGGAGTTAAAGTTTGTTTTGTGACACATCTGTGGGTTTAAACACATTGTGCGTGTGTGTGTGAGAGAGAGAGAGAGAGAGAGAAAGAGAGAGAGAGAGAGAGACCTCCACCTCCCGTACCTGCTGCTGCTCTCTGTACATTTATCAGAAGCTATGGACAGAGCCAACAAAGACAAACTACACCTATAATTAGAGATGCTACTTTTTGCATATATCTGTGTAACGCATATAAAACACAGCACTTGCACAGAACAATTGAATCCTATCAAGCATTATATCCTATCAAGTACAAGTAAAGTAATTCTCTCATTAGCAAATTTGCCTGCTTATTCTTCCTGCTGCAGCCTGATGACTCCCCTCCCCAATCAGCAGGCTCATGGGAACAGCATGGGGCTAAACTGGGGGTCTGCAGGTGAGAGAAGGGAATCTTCTGCAGAACTAGTCCAACCATATAGATAGACTAGGAATAAAGCCCGTTGTGGAAATAAATACAACGAGATCTAGAAAGAGGCTCTGGGGGGAGTGCTCTGGCTTTGGGCAAACAGTGTCAATTTGCTGTGGTGACCTCAGCAGGGTATAATGACAGAGTCCACTGTTTTCTCCAGAGGAACTGATCTCTGCTACCTGAAGAGCAGTTGTAATTTTGAGTGATCTGTAGCCCTCACCTGGAGATTGGCAACAATTGTTACCCAGGACGAAATGGCTGGTTTGGAGGGTGGAGTCTATGGCAGTGTACCTGTCTGAGGTCCCACCCCTCCTCAAACCTCACCCTCTTCAGGCTCCATCCCTCAAATCTCCAGGAATTTCCCATCTGGAGTTGGCAACCCTATCAGGACTGGCCCCAATGTGTTTTCTCCCAAAGGCCAAAGTAGGTGACAGGACCAAGCTTAGTTGCCTACCAACAGGCACTGAGGGGAAAGTAGGATTGCCAGCTCTAAGGAGGGAAATACCTGGAGGTTTGGGGGGTGGATTCTGTAGAGGGCAGGGCGACGGAGGCATCGGCCTTCTGTCGCCCGCCTT
>NW_015168048.1:1582261-1584616 GCF_001447785.1 Gekko japonicus
AATGCACCAAACAATTCCTAAAGATTTTTGAAACACTACTCTGTTGATAAATTGCAGCACTTTGAATTACCATCACAGCTTTAAGAGCTCTGCAGCTGTCACCTGGAGACTGGCAACAGCTTTTTTTGGAGGGTGGGGAGTATGGCATTGTATCTGTCTGAAGTCCTCCTCTTCCTCCTCCTCCTCCTCAGACCCCACCCACAGCAGGCTTCATCCCTAAAATATCCTGGAAGTTTCCAACCTGGAGTTGGCAACCCTATGTCCTTTCCAGGCACCCATCAGCCTAACCTTTATCTGCCTGTCTGTCTTCAGGTTTACATCCCCCCCCCCAGCCTCTGCCTAGGGAAAGGGCAATCTTTCCCTGCAGTGGGAACCAAAGCAGCTGACATCATTCTCCTCTCCCCTGTATGATCCGCACAACTACCCTATGAGGTATGTTAAGGTTGAAAGTGTGTGAATGGTCCATAATCCCCCAGGCAGCTTTTAAAACATGAACCTGGGACCTGCACACCACCAGAATACAACAGGTTCCATATGCAACTGACATTCCAACTGCCTTGCGTGGGGGGGGAGTTTGAGGTGTGGAATGGAGTGAAGTCCAATCAGCTTCCATATGCAAAAGACCTTGAAACGCTGGGCGGGACTGCACAAAGCAGCCAGTCAACCCAGCCAGCGTCTTCTGACTGACAGTTCAAGCGTCCATACACTAAAGGTGTGCATTTGGAATGTTGGTCCCCACTACTGCTTTTATATAATATAAGGGAGAGACTAGGCAGTGTCCTACAGTGTCAGCTCTAGGGAGTGCCATATTTGACAGATGTGACTCTATTTCTCCTGAGTTGGATGAGCCTCTCTTTAGGCAGCCTGTTGAGTCCAGTACTTTCTCCCCTTCAGCAGTGATGCAGTACTCTATGTCCTCCTTTGTCTTTTCTGCTGGGGATGGGACTGGCTTGGCCTGGCAGGATCATTTCTGGCCTCCTTCCTAGGGTGCAGTACCCTATCTGACATGGCAGCAGTGGCTCCCAAAAGAAGCAGCTGCCACAGAAGCTCAGAAGAGCTGACTGTGTGCTCCATCTTCACCACCCTGGAGGAGCTCCGGCGGGATAGCTGCAGTTGCTGCTGCTGATCGTGCTGCTGGTGCTGCTGCTCCAGTTGGGGCTGGTGCATACCACTGAGGTCAACTAAAGCTGCCTGCATGGAGTGGCACAGGGCAAAGCAGAAGTAAGGCTGGCCTGGGTGCTTTTGCCAACTCTGAAAGCTGCCTAGGTAAGGCATAGGGGAGGAACACCAAGGAGTTTTTGGAGGAGGCAGGGGCAAAATGTGATATGGGACTGAGGAGCATTGGGAAGCCAGGGCAGCATGTATTCAGCAAGCTGAACTGGGGCTAGGAAGTGCATACAAAGAGTACAAAGAATTAGAGTGGACATGGGGGTGCAAGTGGAGGAGTGCGGAATCAAACCCAGTTCTCCCTGATTAGAGTCCACGCACTTAACCACTACACCAAACTGTAGAGTATACAAGGCCTCTGAAAGCCCAAATTCTGCATGTAAGGTGAGGCTGGACACCACCATTCTCGATCCCACTAGCCATTATTCCATGCTCAAACTAGCGGGTTGAAGCTAGTCACCATCATGCCAAAGCCCATCCTTCTAATCACAGGGAAAAGATGGGCATCACTAGTCTTCTCCCCACTTGTCACTCCAAGCAGGATGGAGCTGGGCACCATAGTGCCCTGGTAATCCTCAGTTTTCTCTCTGTTGAACATGGAGCAGGTGAGAGACCAAAGTCATAATTTGCCTAAGATTGCCAAAATCCATGGGATGGCCCTGGTCTTCTGCCAGCAGAAAACATTGTTAGCACCTACTTCATAGGCTCTGTTTACATGTCCAGATGAACATGTAGAGTTTGGTAGATGTAGCTAGCAAGTGCAATCCCACTTAAGGCTCTAACCCAGTGGATGTACCACCTCACCTATAAAATTGGTTTGCCTCTACCAATGGATTTAAAATAAATAAATAAACAGCCTCCCTTGAAAGATTTAACCAGCTTTTGTAACAAGAACATTTCTGGTTGAAAGAGGAATAAGTGACAAACTGATATCCCCCCACCCTGCGCCAAAGTGGTAATGTTCTACACTCAACCAGTGTGCCTCATCCAGCCATGATCTTAACATGGCACAGGAGGGATTTTTCAAGATCACTGTCATCCTTATACTTAAGAGGTCCTGATACCTATTAGGAGTGTGAAAGTAGATGCTTAAAGGATGTGAGATGTAAGGAAGTTCTAACCTATTTCCAGGGGGCATTTGTTTCAAGCTTATAAGAATACCATCAGACTTTGTTTTGCTCCTGCTGA
>NW_015168048.1:1584709-1598883 GCF_001447785.1 Gekko japonicus
AAAAACCCCCCCCCCCCCCCCCCCCGCTATACCCCGTTGGATTTTTCTCAGCACAAAATCAACAAACTTTCAATGGCCAGGGGGAAGGAGGTCATTATAGTTCATTAGAATCCAGACTATTTCAATAGCTTTTCTGTATACCAGAACCCCAATTTGTACCATCACTGAATACTCAGGACACAGTAAGGATTCTATTAGTGTTCTGCCAATCCCAGTTCTCTAACAGGTTGTGTACCTGAGCTGGTAAAGGTGGTTTTAGTTCTTGTAGACAGAGCCCATAAACTTTTAGTGCTGCAGGCTCCAGTATCTGTGCTAGGCCCCTCTAGCAGGACTTTTCATAGTTTCCATGACAACTATGGGGATATCCCCAAAGCACTGGATGAAACATATTTTCAGAAATTCACTCTATTCTATGTTTTCAAATGGACAAAATATGGCTGATCTAGGAAATGGAGGTTGTGACAACAGTGCCCTTGTCATAGACAGATCTCTACCTGATTTGAACTATTAGTGGATCTATCTTTTTTGGTAAACAAACTTTTTATTTTCAATAGGAACTTAACATCCAACAACATTCATTTTCATTTTCCCTTCGTTTACCCCGTTCCCCTTACCTCCCCTTCCTCCTGTGGCTTCCCGCAATGCTTCCACCCTTCCACCCACATTTCGGCTGCGCGCACATCTCAGTTCCCACCGCAGGAATGTTAAACAATGTTCTTTTTTACTATTTTAAAGCCTTCAATCAACTATTTTCTTTACCGGAATCGGATTTCTGGGAATGTTTGATCTTTTCCCGCTCAACCGCTTGTTTCAATTTATATCTTATCACAGTTCAGGTAAGCGGCACGTTTATTGTTATCTAGCACGATCAAATCGGGTTTCACATTGCTTCTTTTCACTTACTGTTGTTGCCCATCTTCAAGAGGTCGGCTGGTAGAGAGCTTAAGCCGGTAATCCGGCTCGATCGGCCGCTGCAGAGTTGCTTGGCACTTGCCTTCTTCGGGGGAGGAGATCAAAGCCTGAATCGGCTCCTTCAGGAGCCGAATCACGCCAACCTCACACTCCCTCTTAGGCACTGCTGCCTGCTTGTCCCCCCCCCTCACTGGGGAGCGATGCGTTGGGCTAAAAACTGCCCAAGCTGTCAAAAGCGGCCGTCGCTCACTTCGCACGATCGCGAAAGTGCGTCAGTCCTCCATCTTAGCTCGACCGGAAGCCCCCTATTAGTGGATCTATCTTTTTGCAGTGACCGGGGACCAGTTTTCATGGTTTGTCCTCAGATTTTGTTAGATCTGGAAGGTTTTTAAACAGCCCTAAGGAATTTTTGTATTTGCTGTCAACATGATAAACATATTTGAGAGGAATTCCTAAGCAATTTGTGAGGGTGTGTCTATTGTTCTGAGAAGAAGAAAAAAAGATTCTTCTCACATGACCAAGTCCATAAATGCATCTACAGTGTTTCTCTGGACTTTGGGCTGCAGCATTCTGTCTTCTTTGGTATATCAAAAAATGTAGCTTGTCACTTGCTTGAAGCTACGATAATTGGATGACAATTCAGTCTAGATTTTGGAAAGCTAACGTTCATCCAGTTGTTTATTAAGAGCCCAAATGTCTCTAGCATTACTTAAAATTATATTCAAAGGGAGGTCCAAGATATTATGGGCTAGAGTCAAAGGTTTGAAAGTGATTGCTTCATTTTCTGCACACCCATGCAAGTGGGATTTTCAGAAGAGAAAGTCAGTAAACATTCTGTAACACTTCATAAGAACCAGCAGGAAACTGTCTTATCCTTTTTGTTTGAGCTAAATCTTAAACCATATTTTGAAACTGAAAGGTGCTGTTTTCTCTTTAACCATGGGTTATTAAATATTTGATTAGCTGGAACTGGCATCCTAGCTAATTGACAATAGCCATTAATGTCTGTAAATATTTTTGATGGGAAAGATGAAGTGGTCCTTCATTAGGCATGTCATTAGGCAAATATCAACTCATTATGTAGACTATTTGCATTTTGAACAATAAATCCATTACCACAGCTGTATTTCAGCATGGTAGCATATCCTTTTTAAAAAATGTTTCCCCCCCCTATTGGATGATGCTACTGCTCATGCATGTGTGAAAACAGATTCCAGATCTATTTTTGTCACCTGGCCTTTGTGTAGCACACCAGCAGGGTTGCTTGTTGCTTGTTCTATAATGGAAATTTTACTTTAAAAATAAATGTGATGCCCGCTCTGGAATGCATATGTCTGTGCAGTGAAGAGCAGAGCTAAATTGACCTTTTGGAAAGCTGCCAGTGAGATACAATCTTAGCAACAGTGGACATCAGATTCAGTCATTTTTGATGTAACCATGGGCACTCATAGCTCGCCCTCCCTGGCCATTAGTGCCCCATGCTGCTACCTGTTTTTCCTAGTGCTTCCAAAGGCAAAGCCTGATGCACTTGAAATTTTGGGAAAGTCACTCCAAGATGTAGGATAATGCAGCAGAAACTTTACTAATGTGTATCAGTCCCTACGCACCAGGCGGGGCACACGCTCGATGTAATCTTCATGATGGGGATTACAGTGGACCGGATCACTGCAGATGCAGTGCCATGGTCGGACCACTATGCCCTGAAGGCCCGTGTGAATGTCCCGCCCCGACCCTGTATAGGCGGCGAGCGGATTTTAGCTCGCTTGCAGAGCCAAATGGACCCTGGGCAGCTTCAACTGGCCCTGCGGGAACCGATGCCCCCTGGCGGTTCGTTGGATGAGCTTGTGGACGACTGGCACAGTCGACTTTCCACAGCCATTGACGTGATCGCTCCCTGGCATCCTCTGTGCCCTCGCACTAGGCTGGCCCCCTGGTATGCAATAAATATTGGTGATATGTACATTCACATGGAATTATTGAGAATGGGTTCAAACAAACAGGATTTTCTACATTGCCCAGTCTAATATGCATAGAATTCAAGTGATGTTCAAGTGAATTAATCATTTCATACGTTGATCAGTCAACACATACAGGGTTGAATCCAAATGTAGTTTTACAGCAGTGGAAAAAGTGGCACTAATCATGTATGCATGAAAGCAGATTTCAGATGTATTTTTGTCACCGGGCCTTTATGTAGCCACACCAGCAGGGATGCTTGCTACTTAATCTGTGATGGAAAATCTGTTATTATTGCTGTGATTATTGTTGATTCTCTCATCCACAACAGATCCATACTTCATCTGAGTGTCTCCAACAGCATTTTAGGAAGCACTGAGAAATTCTCTTCCACTGGCAGAAGTGCTGTTCTTTTGCAGATGAACTTTGGATGCAACACATAATGTCCAATGAAATGGGGATTGGTGGATACCATGTATTCAGTTTATGCATTGTCTTATATCACTTTGATACTATGCATTGTGACCAGGAAATGTAGGAAATGTATGTAATCATTTTGTGTTTATGTTTATGTAGTAATTTTGTGGGCATTGCCTACATCCCATAGGAATCTATATAGTCACTGATCTTTGTGTCCATTCAACTCTCATTAATCACAATCTTACCATTGTTGGCGAGCAAGCAGATAGAATGCCCATCAATGGATCACTGTTGAGGGGAGCATAACAGTTTGAATAACTTTAAATACCTGATGGAACTCTGAAAAAATATATTTCTGAATTTCATTATCACATATGAAGCTGCCTTATATGGGCCCTTGGTCCATCAAGGTCAGTATTGTTTACTCAGACTGGTGGTGAATCACTAGAATCTCAGGAAGAGGCCTTTTACATCACATACTACCTCTTCCTTTTAACTGGAGATGCCAGTGATTGTACCTGAGACCTTCTGCATGCCAAACAAATGTTCTGCGGCTCTGCTTCTGAACCACGGCCCTTTTCCAATTATGATGCTGAAGATGTTTAGGACATTTCACAACTAGACATGCAATACATGTACATATACAAGGATTCTTCCCAAAATATGGAACATGAGCCCAAATGGAATTATAGTTCACTAGCAGGAAGTAATTCATCCAGGATTCTGCTAGGTCACTTTTAGTCCTGCAGCTGTTATTCTGCCTGCCTGGTTAGCTGACTAGATTGCTTGTATAAGAAGTTATTTTGAGCTGAACATGTCCTAGTATAGGATAGTGCCTACCTTATGACCTGGTACATTATACACCAGGACCTTCCTGTGTCTCAAATGTCATTCTTTGCTTCAGGTTCAGTTTTAAGAACAAAAACAAAACTCTGCCAGATCCAGTCATAAATCCATCTAGTCCAACATCCCATTTCTAACTGTAGCTAGTAAAATGTCTCCAGGAAGTTGAACAGCAACCAGAAGACGGAGAGAACAGCCACTCCTCCAACATTGGTGACTGGAAAAAAGCCCTCAGAAACCCCCCCAGTCATAAATGCTCACAGGAAAAAAGCCCATGTGGAAAAATGCCCACACGGAAAAAAGCCCATACACATAAAGGCCCACACAGAAAAAAGTCCACATGGAAAGAAGCCCACATGGAAAAATACCATGTAAAGTGCCACAGATATTTATAATGTTGGATAACCATTATCTCCATTTATGAGAATGAACAGGTATTACCTATATTCACATGTAACAATTTGTGTAGTGATTTTATCAATTATAATCAAATAATAATCAAATAATAATTTTGCTATGTTATTAGTAAATCACTTCATTACTGTACAAAAGTGGCAAGCATGAAGAGGGCTTTAATGCTCTTGAGTGTAAAGGCTTGGAAGGGAAAATGCAGGAAATAAAAGTAACCATTTTGTTATCAACGAATTTTATTAAGAAGGAAAACAACAGAAATTAAACTCTATATAGAAATATTTTAAATAAAATTAAATACTTTAAATTTATTAATTTACCATTTGTAATTTACAGTGGGAATAGGGAATTGAGCACTACATTACATTGTTGCCACTTGTTATTATTGGTTATTTAATGCTATCTTATGGTTTTGTTATCCTCAGTGGGGACCCAATCAGGAGGGGAAGCGACCTCAGTAGGGTCTAATGACTCACAGTCCACCCTGCAAAGCAGCCATTTTCTCCAGGGGAACTGATCTCTGCCATCTGCAGAGCAGTTTTAATTCTGAGTGATCTCCAGTCCTCACCTGGAGATTGGCAGCAATAGTTCCCCAGGAGGAAATGGCTGGTGGAGGGTGGAGTCTATGGCATTGTACCTGTCTGAGGACCCACTCCTCCTCAAACCCCACCCTCTCCAGGCTCCACCCCTCAAATCTCCAGGAATTTCCCAACCTGGAGGTGACAACTCTATCTCCTTCCCAGCCAACCATCAACCTACCATTATCTGCCCATGATCTCTACCATCTGGAGAGCCGTTATAATTCTGAGTGATCTCCAGCCCTCACCTGGAGATTGGCAGCAATGATTCCCCAGGAGAAAAAGTACAGTCTTTCTCCGCAGTGGAGACCAAAGCAGCTTACATCACTCTCCTCTCCCCCTTTTGACTTGCACAACAACCCTGTAAGGTCTGAAAGTCTATGACTGGTCCAACATTACCCACTCAACATCCAAAGCAAGAACCTGGGTCTAGCATACCCTGCTCTGAAGTGCTAACTGCTATGCCTAGGGTAGCCAACCTCCAGGTGGAGCCTGAAGATTGCTGGGAATCACAACTGAACTCCAGACAACAGATTCCTTCCCCCCCCCTGGAGAAAATAATTGCTTTGGAGGGTGGGCTCTATGGCATTCTATTCAGCTGAGGCCTCTCCCCTCCCCAAACTCTGGCTTCCTTAGACACAAAATATCCAGGAATTTCCCAACCTGGAGCTGGCAACCCTAGTCAGGACTGGTCCCAATGAGTTCCTTACAAAGCCTGGAAAGGGTTTCCTTCCTTTGTCTTTTTACTGACAGAACCAAGCTTGGTTGCCTAGCAACAGCCACTGAGGGAAAAGTGAGTCCCACAGAAGCCAAGCAGAAGTACTTTCGTCAGGAGAGACAGCTGTTTTGATAGTTAATTCTTTGAGGGAAGAGTGTCCAGGCTGGAAGTAGGCGGGGGAAAGAAGCAGACCCAGCACCCAGCCAATGGCACATGAGTTACTCTTGAGTGGTGATTGATGGGCTAATGGCTGATGGAGTGCATAGCAGAGCCAGTGGGAGAGCTGGATATGGCCAACGCATAAGACAAATATATATATATAGGTTACCTATTCATTCTCATAATAGAAGATGGTTATCCACCATTATAAATATCTATGGCGCGTTACATGGTATTTTTCCATGTGGGTTTTTATGTGTATGGGCTTTTTTCCATGTGGGCATTTTTCCACAATGGGCTTTTCCCCCATGAGCATTTATGACTGGTTTTTTTCCTGTGGGCTTTTTTCCTAGAACCCTCCATATTGACTATTCAAACCACAGCCCCTGACCTGGTTTTACTGTGGTATTATTTGGCACTGCTAGCTACTGAGCTCAGCTACAGATTTCTCTCACCTGGATCAAAAACCTTTTCTTCATTTCCACAATGCTGCCCTCCATTGGGGAGGCATTGGGGATTTCCTCTGGCAATAGGTGCTTTTTATTCATTGTAAGATAATGGTCTTGCATGAGCTGAAAGCAGTTAGTTCTGGACAAATGTGCTTTGCAGTGGTGCACTGTCTCTGTGGTGTTGGATGGCATGGCAGTGTGGAAACAGAATAAAGGTTTAGGATACAAGTCACTGTTTATAATATGGCCTTTTAAAAATTATTACTCAAAATTGTCAGTGGCTGAAAATCCACACAATTTGTTTATGCTTTGGACTCTCACAACTTTAGTGCCCTCGTATAATGTATCTCTACAATGTGGAGTACAGTTTTGGAATCAAGCTTTAATCAATTCGTTTTCTGCTGGTTGTCTGCTACTGTTTTTCTCCCGTGACAACCAGCTTAGCTAGTTGTTTACACATCCTTTTTTCCTTACTTCCTCCCACTGAGAGAATCGAGAATCGAGAATAAAGTTTTTTACACTTTGGCTAAGGGCATGCAAAAAAAAACCCTACAGAAATGATACCTATATATTTGAAGTGTCTGGAAGACAAACAGCAGAAATTTAAATTAGCATGTTTAGCCAGAACTGGAAGCACTCTGCAAATAAGGGACTAAATATAGAAAAGTCTGTGCAAATTTTTATGAATGATTTTTATGCTTTCTACATCACCCAAGGCACTTGGAATTGATGGAGAGACAATGTATACATGTTTAAAAGAATTAAGTACGAGATGCAGCCAAATATAAAAATGCTACAATTACATAATTTTCAACAGGAAAGTGTTAAGCACGTGTTGAAGACTTACTGGTTTTCCTTTCTACACAAAAGTGACCCTGACTGCTCTCAGTAAGGCTTCATGACAAGCTAGCTACCATTCCATCCTATAATTCTCAAGTTAAAATGCATGTTTACTATTTTTGCTAATTTGAAGGGGTATTCCCATTTCAATTTATAACTCCTAGTTCAAATCCTGCTCCACTAGGTGAATTTGTTGGTTTATCTGGTTGGGTTCCTAATGCTCCTTTCCTACATATTTTCCTGCAAACTTACTCCATGTCATGGGAATACTCCGTACTAAGGATAGTCAGCTTTATGTGAGTACCTTTGCTTCTAGGGGCATGCAGTTTTTATGTGCATCGAATAAAGGGCTTTTAAAGAATAGCTTTAACTGCACAGCAGTCGCAGCACTTCCGTCCACTGTTGACCCTGAAGACTGATATCAAGGGAGATAAACTGGAGTAACTCTGCACAGGACCACATTAACCTCAGCAACAGTATGTTCAAATATTCACAAGGGATGCATTTCCTTTTCAAGTATTTTTGTCCAGTAGAAGTATTAATACCTCAAACATTCAATTTTTAACATCCATGTTAGCTGCAAGTTAAGCTAATTATCCAAAAAAGATCCGAAGTAGAAATGATTAGCGTAGCTCACAAAAATACAATATCCTAGTCTATTAGAACCTAATGTGCTCAAGAAAGAATTTGAGTTTTCATATTTATTAGAACAGTTTTGAATAATTAGTTCTCATCTGAAAAAGTAATTATTTTAATTTGTGCAACTAAACAGGACATCGTGATCCATGAGCAGATAATGTTCTTCATTAAAACAGAGTAGGAACCCTATGCACTAGGGCAGGCGCACTGTGATAATAAAAATGAAAGGTGAAAAGTATTTTTAAACAATTTCCAGCTAGAAACCTGCTATTCACAATTGCAGATTTTAGTTTGACTAGGAGGATCAAAGTTACAATGCAAAGCCTTAATCACCTAAAAAGGTAAAGGTTCCCTTGCTCGAAAGCCAGTCGAGTCCGACTCTAGGGTTGCAATGCTCATCTCCGTTTCAAAGCCGAAGAGCCAGCGCTGCCCGAAGACGTTTCCGTGGTCATGTGGCCGGCATGACTAAACACCAAGGCGCATGGAACGCTGTTACCTTCCCACCGGAGTGGTACCTATTTATCTACTTGCAATTCTTGCTTTCAAACTGCTAGGTTGGTAGGAGCTGGAACTAGAGATGGGAGCTCACTCCGTCCTGTGGCAACCCGGGTCTCGAACTACTGAACTACTGACCTTCCACAGCCTGCAGTTCAGCATCTTAACCACTTGAGCCACCGCAGCTCCTCTTAATCATCTAGACCTAGGTAAAAGTTAAAATTAATGTTTTTAGAACAGTTTGTTAAGTTTTCCTGTGTAGTTCGGGGTCTTTTTATATAACAAAGGGTTATGGTAAACAGAACATTAATACTTCCAAAAGATTTCTACTGGCCACAATATCTAGTAATCATATATATCCAAGGGCCATTGAAATTCATGTACAGGGAACTTAGTACTGGATTAATGCCTGCCAACGGAGTCCAAAGGCTGCATGGGAAGCTTTCATGGGGAACTACCATGCAACAAATGTCCAACAGTGGGACAAATGACTGAAACTTCTGGAACTTGAACCTGAAAGGGGGGCGGAGAAACCCATTTTCGCTTATGTACTAAAAAGGACACCTTGGATCACAAGATAGGATTTAAAAACATTTGTCGAAAGTTGGTAGACTAATTGAAATCACTGCAAACTTATTTTTATTCAAATGTACTCAGAGTCTGAACCAAAGGGGTGGTGGTCTTAGACCAGAGGTGTCAAACTCATTTGCTACAAGGGACGGATCTGACATAAATGTCACTTTGTTGGGCTGGGCCATGAAATGTAATGCCATGTACCAGAGATATAACCTTTATAAAGGAGACAGGCAAGCCCAATTAACAATATTATCTTTTACTCAAAATACAAACATGCTTAAAAGCGTTTACAGTACCTCCGATGCCCACCTTCCCACTTCCACTGCCCAGTACTCATTAGTACTGGGACAGTATGCAGGGACATAATGCACAGCCTCTGTCATCTGGCAATAAAGGTCATGACCAGTGGCTCATGGGCTGGGTAACAGCCATAAACAGGTTGGTTCGGGCCTTCGGGCCATATGTTTGACACCCCTGTCTTAAGAACTTAAGGAGCTATATCACCTCAGAAAACAACATATTGTAATCAGAGGTCATTTCGGGGGGGATCGCAGTTCCCCGGGTGAGGTACGGGGGGGCGGGGCACATTACGAAGCCACGCCCCCCCACTTCCGGCCGCCCCGCTTCCGGCCCTCATTCAGCCAGGAGGAGGCAGGAGAAGAGGGAGGGTAAGTTGCTTCCTCCCTGCCTCTCCCCACCCCTGCCTGCCTGGGGCCAGGGAGGGCCTTCGCAGGGCTTCCTTGCACTCCTGCCGGCCTTGCAGGTCCACTGCTGGGCCCCTCATGGGGCTTGGCAGTGGAGCTGCAAGACCAGCGGCGACGGCCGGGACTGTTGGGGGTGGGGTGTGTGGCCTTATGACACACTTCCGGGGAGGTCAGGGTGTGTGGCATATGCTAATGAGTTATGCTAATGAGTTCCCCTAGCTCTTTTTCTACGAAACGACCCCTGATTGTAATCCAACCAACTCTAGCCTGTTTCTTAAATTGGAAAGGTTTTAGCTACATACAGTGTGTCAACACCTCACTTCAGCAGTATTAATGTTCAAAACTGTGTTATCATGGTTCTCCGTGTGATTCTCTTTGCACAAGCATAAATCTAAAGATGTGTGTTAAGGAGGTACAGAAATGGTCTTCACACTGTGTTTGCTTGCTGCACATTCCAGAGATAGCAAGACAAAGCATTGCTAAATGAAACTTTGCTTGCCTCACCAGCTGTGGAACCTGCAGGAGCCAAGCTCCTTGCTAGATGGCATCAAAGGCACAAAATCCTCATCACAGTCCTAAAAACTAATAGTTAAAGGATGGCCCCCATGTGGATTACCCAAAACACACATACAAAGCTACAACATAGGGCCTTGCAAACTGGAAGGAACACTGTGGCTTAGAGAAAAATCTGCTGTAAAGAACCTCCCCTGCCTCCTTAAGAGCTGCACCAATTTCAAATGATGCCGAACTGAACGGCAGTAGCCACCACAAGGTGGGGAGAGGGAGAGTGGAGCTGAAGCCAGCACTGCAGTGGATAAGGTTTTGTAAGAAGAGAAAGTAGAGTCAAAGCCAGCAGGGGTAGCATAATTCAGCCCTCTGAATAAAAAACGTACAAGAATCAGAATAGTCAGCTACCTTTCAATGAGACAGAAAAATATACATAAGACTTCTTAGTCAGATCATGAGAGGGAGGTCATGAAGGGTTGCCTCAGTGCTTAGTTCTTGTGGACCTTTCTTACATGCCCAAGGAAATGCTAATTGCCACTTTGGGGTCAGGAAGCAATTCTTCTCCAGACCAGTTTGGCCAGGGATCCTGGAGGTCCCTTCCAACTCTTATGATTTTATAAGGTGTCTGATCCTTATTGTGCTAAAACTATATTGGAAAATAAGAGGATGGTTGAACAAGGCATTTGATTAATGAAGATTGACATTTGAATGTGCAAACTTGTCTGAATTTCCTGCAAATCATTTATTGAAGAGTTTAGCCAGCAACTGCTGGGTAAATGACAACAGGTTGTGTGGAGAAACATGTAGAGGTACAAGGGGAGAAAAACAGGTGCAAGATTAAGCATTTGTTCACAAGTTACATTGGTTCATGTATATAATCCAAAAGGGATAGCCAGTATTTATTACCAGCTTGCAACAAATACCTTTAAGGTTAGCTTCTCTGTTTCACTAGTTTAATAAACAAGGAGAGCAAATATACTATCTGACAAACAAGATTTTTGCATGGAAACTCATTTTAGAAAGTTTTTAAAAATGCTACTTATTTGTTCAGGATTTTGAAGCTTTTTGCAAACTCTACTGAATTCAAGCCTTCCATTGTTTAAACATAATCCTGCTCCAATGGGAACAAGCCCCATATCATTTAGTTAAATTACCTTCTTGGCAATTCAAGTTTGGGCACAATGTAGGGAAGTTGATTTATTAAGAGTCCAAGATTTTCTGTGCATTCTGTATTAGACTACAATAGTGACGAATTCGTTACTTGCGACACAGCTTGCTTTTTGATGAACTACTGAATGCCAACCCCTTGATTTGTAGCTTCAGAACAAGACCTTCTCAGCTTTATATAAAATACACAGAAACTGAAACATATAAACATCGTCAACCGTTGAGCCCGGAAAGCCCTCTGGACCATTCACTGTAAACAGAGTGAGCTAAGTAGGTGCTGTAAACTCAAGAAAGGTGTTTTTAGGATCGTCCTTCTTTGCTTTATGATGGAAGTTGTATTGACATGTTTTCAATTCACTAAATCTGTACAAAAAATGGAATGTGTATCCTTTGTTGTGTGGCAACATGGGAGAAACAAAAGCAATGTTTAATATTTCATTTCTCCTTACCTATAAAAACTTACAAACTATAAAAGTTTTCATAACAAGTATGTTTTGCCAGAGACTAGAAGAATGGGAGGGGGGGGGACCTTTACATTTTATACAATATAAGCATGAACCTGTATGACAACTATAGATTACAGCTCGATTCAAAACTGAATTCAAGAATATTATAAAAAGGAACACAAAACACACATTCATTTCTGTGGCTCCATCAGACAATTTAAGCAATAACCTTTCATGACAGCAACTCAACAGCTGCTTTCCGGTCCCAAGCAAAGGGTCCCAAGTGGAGGCTTTTCAGTTCGGCTCATTTCAGTCCAGTAGTAAAGATACCACACTCAAAACACAGAAATGAGAGCAAAGACTCCATATAATAAAGCACATGGATAGGCTACTAAAAGTTGCTGTCCTTCCATTGCTAAGGCTGAAATGAAGATTTTGGAAGCTGAAAAACTACACCAGCTGATAATTCCAGCAGCAAGAATTATTCCCATCATGCCTCTGAAAAACAAAATTAACACATCAGATATCAGTTTCACATCTTTGTGTGCAACTGCTTCTATGTTTATCAGATGTTATAGCCTGAAATGCACTTTTTCAGGAAGTGGGGGGGAAGGGGGGGAGGTGGAAAGATTTTGTAGCAATACACCCAATGATTTTTAATTTACTCAGTTCAGTGCAACAGGATTTACTTAAAGCTTACAGCTAATTAAAGCTGAAGACAGCTCCTTGGTGCTGTTCAAACATAGTTTTTGGGCAAACAGACTGATACCTGGGCCAACACACCTGCTTATATTTGCTAATATAATCACTTTTGGCAACTTATCAGTCTCTAGATTTTATTGTTTATTTTTACCTTTTTAAAAGCACACCTTAATACACATGGTAAAAAACCATATGCTAGTTTATACAACTATTTGCTTTCATGTAATCATTCTTAAACATTAAATAACATTAACAGGGTCATCTCTTGCAACGTGGAAACCAGGTTTTGTCTTTGCATTTTAATAAACTGCAACAATTAACTTGCTCCTGATTCTGTCGTAGCTACTCTTCCGGAACGGTAGAGGTTATAAACCCATTCACCTGTTACAGTGAACGCATAAACATTTTACCTGCGTGTGTACATCTGTTGTAAGGGACAGCCAACAAGTGTTTGTTTTACAAATTAAACTGGGGACCAGTGCCTGGATCCATGTGGGGTTTCAGTCACACACTGAACTGTATGTGCATTGAATGTAATGTGAATTACTCAATGAATCTATTAAGAAAAATCAAGTGGACACTGACTGGATGTGGGTTCACTGTAACTCATGAACAGTTCTATTGAAGCAGGTATATTGCTGCTCAGTTCTCTCTAGTTGTGGTAGTGATGGAAAGTGCTGTCAAGTCACAGCCGACTTGGGGCAACCCTGGAAGGTTTTCAAGGCAAGAGACTAAAAGAGGTGGTTTGCCATTGTCTGCCTTTGAGTAGCAGACCTGGACTTCTTTGGTGGTCTCCCATCCAAGTACTACTCAGGGCCAACCCTGCTTAGCTTCCAAGATCTGACAGGATCAGTCTAGCCTGGGCCATCCACATTGCTACTGAGCCTTTATAGCCTCTGGCGTAAAGAGGAATAACTGTGTTAGAGCATGAGATCCTCAAGGCAGATTAGGCAAGGCGTTTCTAATTGCAAAAATATATGCAAGCAGTTAATTAAACATTTCTGCCCATTAACTCCCCCCCCACCAAATCTAGAATTTAGTAAAGGAAGCTAAAACCTCCAGAAAAGAATTAACCTAGGTTAATTAGCAGGAATTCCTCTAATTACCAGGAAGTTAAAAAGTTATAACCTAAAGAGCCATGATCTCTAAGCATGTTTAAGGGAAGGACTACAGGAACACAGAGAGAACAGTTACACTGGGGGAAAAGACATTCTGTAGTGTGCAACATACAGATATCTTCTATCACACACGTTAGAAAGTCTTTCAGATTTTTATGATCTGAATACTATACTTTATACACTAAGAACACACAGAAATATTCAGTTAAAGTGTTTAGGAATCTTTGATATCCAGAATATTGTGAATACAAGCTATTTTCATCCCACCACTGAAGTGTACAATATAACAGTATGACATCCTAACAAAACTTTGATAACCATACTTACTGTAAAGAAAACACTACTGCAAAGCTGGAAAGTATGATCATAGGAAGGAGGCAGTATCCTAGGACACTGGCAACACAGCCAAACGAAACACCTGTCATGCTCATTAAATTCAGGAGACAGAACATTCCTAAACACCCAATTGCACTAATCCCATACACGTAGCCAAACTGAATTTTGCCAGCCTAGAAGAGAGAACAGATATATTTA
>NW_015168048.1:1598924-1617601 GCF_001447785.1 Gekko japonicus
CTGGAGTTATTTGCAAGGGAGTGATAAATTTAAAAAATGTAATCAAGCTCATCTTTTTAACCTTGAATTTCTGAGAGGAAGGAGTTAGAACTTTCAGTGCCTTTGTATTTCTATAACACATCCAAATCCTACACAAATACGTATTGTTATTCAAAAGGGGTGTTTAAGGAGTGGGCAACATGATGAGCCTGAACAAGAAGTGAGCAAACGGAGCAAAACCAACTTCACACAGACTTTTTCAATGTGCTGCCCCACACATTGACAGAGGACTTTAATGTGGGGGTGGGTGGGAAGAATGCTTTTAATATAAACTAGATCAGAATGTGAGTTTTTATTTAAAAGAAAAGCTTGATCTTCACAGGGACTAAGCATCTTTGGCCTGAATCCAGAGAACCATAAGACTAGTCCTGCATGCCCAAGGGAAATAAGAACTTTTGTGCCTTGGCAATTATCCTATGAAATGGAAGGGCATTTCAAAAGCCATTTATAATAAGGTTATAGGCATCTGTTGCTCAAAAGAAAAAGGGTCTAAATTTCCATATCTTTGGCCATGCCTAAAATAAATTTTTAGACATTGGATAGCCATCATACCACATTAACACAACATACTCTTTGGCAGCCTTATCTAAGTATTGACACATGCTTGTTAGAAAATTCTTAGTTTACAGCCTCTTGTTTTGCCATATTAGGTCTTTTAAACTGTGGGGGACACAAGTATGCAAATACTCTCACAAGCACACATGACTACTGATGTCTTACCAGCAATAAGGTGGCACCAAAGGCAAGGCAAAACACCATCGGTCCCGCCAAGTCAGTTTCATTCATGATGCTGCCATCTGCTATTTTTAAAGGATGCAGTACTGTGAGGGTCTTCTGCCAGATATGGTCAAAATTGATCCCTAGTTCTACAGAAAGAGCAATATTTTACCAATACGTCATCCGTGGGAAAATAGTAATTTGGAGGTTACTGGAACACTGCATAAATCTGAAATCTAACTCTTCAGTGGCCTCAAACCATCGACTCCAAACTACTTGCTTAGATGCAGAGTGTAACTACTGCATTTCCTTCCTTGTAGGTTTACTTTGTGTCAGTTTAATTCTTTTATAAACAGTTTGGAAGAAGTTTATCAAGGAAACAGAAAATTGTGAACAACAGACACTGATAAAGACACACAACAGCAGCTGCTCTTCCAAACTAAAGACAGAGTAAGAACATACAAATACATGACACTCAACGAGTAATTGCTGTTTTCTATTTAGTACAGTCTGTATCAAATGATCATACGGTTTGCAACAAATATGACTTCAAACCTTCTAGCAAGGGTGGCTCATCTTCAAAATTGCTTCCATAGAAAGACTGGGGTGAGGATGGAGTATAAGTTGGTGATGGCTGAAATATCTGACCAGTATAAGGTTGCTGTTGCTGCATCATCTCTGGAGGGACATATCCAGTTGACTGAGAATACTCATAGCCACCATATTGTCTGCAGAAAGCAAAACCACATTAGTCAGGTGAATATATCACCTTTCCTTATAATATACAGGATGTTAGTTTTAGAAGCTGAAATGCCCCCTGAGCTCCCAAATGTTTCTGTTCAGGTACAGACTCTTCCATTCTGTCACACATACACACTCTAAGCAGACACAGAAGAATAATGTAAGACTATATCCCTGCAACGAAGCAGGACAAAAACTGAAAGAACCCTGCTCACGTATACTAAAGTTAAGGGGGTCAGGTTTTATTACAACTATTTAACAAGACTGGTCCCCTTAAAACTGTTGGTGTTTTTAAAACTCATCAGTTCTACAATTACCAAAATAATAAGCTGTTCTTGTTTATCTTTTTTGAACACTCACCTGCCAGGTAATCCCACAGTATACTCAAACAACACATTACCATAGCTGTTATTGCTCCATCCTTCTTCATAAACCAGTTGAAGCATAATGCCAACACTAGAATGTGCTTCAACAGCTGTGACATCTACAGTGACCACATATATATTGTGACACATCCAGTACAACTGGCCCTTGGGATAGAAAACTGCTAGCATTAATACTTTTTTCTCTACTTGTAAGCAAGCTACCTAGATGATCTGACAAATGCAGACTACATGAAGGAAAGCTTATAAAAACACACAATAATGAGAAGAACATCTGGAAAAAAGTATTATTCTATGTAATTTCTTGTATAGAAGCTCATATTTTCTCAACACCTGTCATGACCCCAGAGGGGTCTTTGGGTTCCGCCGCCACCACCCTGGATTTATGGTCCCTTGGGAGGCCCAGGGTACCTTCCCAAGCCCCTTTTCAGCCGAGCAATACAGGCGTGATTGACCCAGGCAGAGAAAATAATTACACAAAAAGGGTTTATTAAAACAACAGTGGGGCAGGGAAAAACAAGACACGGCAAGGTGCTTAAAAAGGGGGATAACAGTGTGAAAGGAAAAATAAACATAAACTAACGCAGCTACCTGTTACTCCTAACTGTTTTACTTCCAGGCCCACAGCCTGCCTGCCTAACACTCACACTGAGGGATCCTTTCCTCGCAGACCAACCTGTCTTCTCACTAAGATCAGGTTGCAGAGAGACGAAGCCCAGCCTATCTTCTCACTAAGATCAGGCCGCAGAGAGAGACAAAAGACACCCTTTTCCCTCAGTGAACAGCTCAGATTCCTTCTCCCACCAGACTATCACAGTCTCCTCTCAGACTGTCTTCCCAACCGACTCCAACGGTCTCTTTAGAATCCTCTCTGCCTCTCCCAATGCCTTCTGGGAGTTGTAGGCCTAGCTGCCTCCTACTGCCACCCAGGCCTCTTAAGCTGGCTAGGCCGTACTGGCACAGGCCAGATCATGACAACACCCAATATAGCTTTTATTGCACAAATGAACGTGAGAAACATCATACACAAACATAAGAATCCAATCCTAGATGGGTAGCAGTACACATGAGGGCTCTTTGCATATGTTCAACTAAAATTGTGCCATATGTATTAGACTAAATAGGCACTTAATATGTATTGGAGTTAAATATAAAATGAACATTATTGTATGTACTTTTAAAAAACAGTTGTATGCCATTTTTCTTCTCAGGGTTCCACACACACACATATTTAAAATAACTAAAAATGTAAACACACAGACACACAAACAGGAAGAAAGGCTAACCCACTGCACTTTTTATGTGAAATATTCAATGACTTGGATCCAAATATGCCCTTATGCGTGCAGAAACATCATCTACTTATAAAAACATAGTTTCACACTGTGTGCTAGAATTAAACTACATCAAAAAAGTTGCATAATAACTTGCACAACCAGATACATAATCTATCAGATTTTTTAGCCTTTCATCAGGGTGACAGTCTCAATTTTCTGTATGGTATCCTCACAACAACCCTATGAATAGGATGGATTGAGAGACAGTAAGCGGTTCGAGTTCCTCCAGTGAACTTCATGGCTAAGTGCAGGTTTGAATTCAGTATATTCCTGTCCAAATCTAACAATAAACATTATGCCACATTGGCTTAGAATGGGAATAGAAGTTTATCTATCAAAGCACTGTGTGAGCTTTTGCACATATATTTATGGAGCAGCGTTAGCAACTCCTTTCCTTTGTGGTTCCTTGGACTGATACCACAGCTTACAAGTATACAGGCTTTTTGTTTTTTGCTTTTAATTCCAAGCATTTCTAGACAAAAAAACCCCTGGAATGCACTGTAATTATAAAACATTACACCTATTCCAGCATTTAAGCTAAGGAGATACTACAATATATTCTGATTATTAAAACAATAGAAAATTCAAGTTACTTGCTGTATGTTCCTCCTCCATAGTCATATGACTGTGCTTGATCATCAATGCTGTAACTTGTTTGGTAGAAGTCTGTATTCAAGTTGTCAAATCCAGACATTGTAACCCCTCTGTAAAGCAAAGGACAGTTTAATGTAGCATGACACTAACTAGAGCTCTACTGCTCTTTCCATGTCAAAAGACAATATTTTTACCGCTCCAGAGCATATATATATGCCCCTTCAAGCATAACAATGTTTAAAAGAACAAAATCTGTGTCCAGTAGCATCTTAAAGACCAACTAAATTATTCAGACTGGAAGCTTTCATGAGTCAAAACTAACTTCATCAGACACTAAGTGAGCTTTGACTCACATAAACTTACACCTTGGGAAATATTACTGATCTTTAAGGCACTATTAAACTCAAACTTCATTCTTACTACTACATACTAATACTGCTGCCCACCTGAATTTAAAGAAGAGAATCCATGTTGTCAGTAACAGGTATTTAAAAGATCTGACCACACAAAAACATACAATCTCGTGACTAAAGAAATGTGATATCTTTATTTTTAAAAAAGCATACCACATTAAGTAGTAAGAAGTCAGAACACAATGCCTGCAATCAAATCACAAACAGACAATTGGCTTGGCAAACCTAGGGTCTTTTGAAAAAACATGCAGAAAAAAGGCTGAGTCCAACCATTGGTCCATTTAATCCAGTAATATCTATTTTGACTAGCTATGACTCTCTAGGATGTCAAGAAATGGTCTTTGTCTCTAGGAGCCTAGTCACTTGAGTTCCTTTTAGCAGACTAGAACTCTACAGACAAGAAATTTATCCTGACCTTCTGAAAGTCCAGTAGGTGCTTTACCCCTAAGAATCCTCCCAAAACCACACTATTTTGATATGAATTATTTGGGCACCATAGGCCCTGGTCACACAGACCAGATATCGCAGGGGGGGAGGCGTGGCTAATTGTCCCGGCGCAGTTTGATGCACGATTATGTGACCAGACGCGCCGGCGGCACACCACAGGTCCTTCCCTTGGCGCCAGCGGGTAAACGAGGGACCGGAGGAGAATGCCGTGCGCCGGTGCGATCACACCAGGGGCGTCTGGAGGCAGCCCGTGGCAAACGTTTACTAGTACCTTGGAGGTACTAGTTTTTTAAGGCGCATTGTCGGTGGTAAGCCACGGGTGCGCTCCACTTCCCAGATGTTGGGGTGTGATCGCGCTCGGATAATCCGCCCACCATCCGTGCCTCTCCCGCGGCAACTTTGCTGTGTGACCAGGGCCATAGAATACCGGTGGTAGCCTAGAAACATGGGAGCGTCCTATTACTCCATCATGGCACTGAACAGTTTATCCATTCATTACTCACATTCCCAAAAAAACAGTGCACAGGACAGTACTATCCAGTTCTTAATCAACAGTTCATATACATGCATAAGCAAGAGGGTGGAGGGACAGACACGCCAAACTTAGAGCACAGGAAATGCCAAGGACCCATTAAAGTTATTGCCCAGAACTTGTAGGCAGCTCAGGACAACACTCACTTGTCATCCATAACTTATCAATGAAACTACCTATTGTAATAGTTCTCGCATACCGGTTCTTTCAACTCTCGAACCGTAGCAGCCAGAATGCTGCTGTTTCAAAGCACCTACTTTTAAGAACAAACTGCCAAGATACGGCCCTAGCAGAACAAGATTGCGCGCGTTGGAAGAAGGAGGAGGAGAAGGAGGAGGAGGTCACAATCTTTCTGGGCCTCCCATTTCACATGCAGCAAAACAAGACACACACGCACCCCGGCATGAAACCGCCTGCCAAAAAAAAGAGACCATAAAAAAGCGCAGTCTGGAAAAGACGAAGTCTTCCAACAAGGACTAGAGCGCTGAGAAGGACTTCACCGGGGCGGGGGGTCTTCCTCTCTTTCCCCTCCTTGCCACCGTTCTGAACGCTGCTGCAGATGGAAAGGCAGCGCGCGCCGCAATCAAAGGCAGACCCAGCTGCAGCGCCTCCGTAACAAGACCCTGACTCCCCCGCGCAGTCGGCGGACACGAGCCCTGAAGGCTCCCCCAACCCAACAGCTCGGCTTACTCGGACGCTACGTGTCAACTCCCCGCAGTGAACCACTTCCGGATCAAGAACCACTGCAGAGCATGCGCGCTGCAAACATCATCTCCGGCAACGGAGTCAGCCTCTCGTCTATTTACCTCTATGGTCGCCAAAGAACATGCGCCGACGGTATCCCAGGCTAAAGACGAAGCGCGCATGTGTAATGAGTTTCGCCGGTGACCGTGTGTCTTTTGGCATCTGAGCATGCGTAGAACTGAACGGAGTAATGGGTGGGGGTGAGGATGGTTGGCAAACGTGAGGTAAGAGTTGCTGAGAGAGCGTGAGTGGTCCGAGGTTGCCCAGTAAAGCTTCCATAGCATTAGGGTTGCTAAGTCTGGGCTTGAAAATACCTGGAGACTTTGGGGGTGGACCCAGGAGAGGGCGAAGTTTGGGGAGGGTAGGGACCGCCGCATGGTTACAATGCCATAGAGTCCACCCATCAAAGCAGCCATTTTCTCCAGGGGAGCTGATCTCTGTCGGCTGGAGATCAGGTGTAAAAGTGGGAGATCTCCAGGAGACTGGCAGCCCTATAGCAGAGGGAGGGTTTGAACCTGGGTCTCCCAGATTCTAGTTTGACAGTCTTAACCACACTAGAAGAACAGCACTTAAAATACTTCAGCAACATGCAATATTTAAGTTAATTAGCTGAAATATTATACATTTTTGGTACAGAATTGTACATAACAATTCAGTTTAACAATTTACATAACAACCATCATATCTTCACATGTATAGTAAGGAATCATAATAACTAGCAAGTGACTAAATTATAAATAATAAAACAATTACCTGTAGAAATGAAAGACCAAAATATTTATTTATGGTAGTATAAACATCACAGGGCCAAGGGTATCCTAGCCTCCTACATCTCCATTATGGTATCCTATCCTCCTACATCTCCTGCACAGACAACCTAACAACCAGGAATTACTGTGATTTAACTGCTTGTTCACATATATTGACAAACTCATGCCATTAAGAATCATGCTCCAGCAAGAAGGCCCATTGTCTCCTCCACGTGCTTCAACCTAGGTTCAGGCCAGCTTCAGGCATGGACCCTTTCTGAGGTTCTTTTAGTCACACCATCGGGCTGCTGCACTCTTCCTGCAGAACTGAGCATTGAGATGACTGGACTATCAGGAGGTGGTAACTGTTGTATAGCTGGGCAGGGATACTGTCTTCCAGGTGTCACTGAGATTGTAGTTCCTCCAAGATGCAAAGACTTCCAGCCTTACTGGCTGCTCCACTTTCCTGGTTGTATCACTCAACCACTTCCTCGTGCTGGGGTCTTTTATCCCCCTCCTCCTGGCTACTTCCAGTTCCTGCCTCCCTTAACTGGGGTCCTTTCTCCCAAGGCTACCTCTACAGAAGAAGAGACCTTTCCTCCATAGGGAGCTAGTACAGGCTGTCAGTTCCCCATCTGTTCCTTAGCTACAACCACAGACCTGCCTTGCTTTTCCCTTTGCCCTGCATCAGTATCACTGCTTCCCTGGGGTAAGAGTACTCTGGAGCATGCCAGACCACTCTGCTGTTTCTTCTTCAGGATCAGAGTGTTCCAGGCTGTGCCACACCAGCTCCTTCCCTTCTCTCTCAGGGTGAGAGTGAACCTGGTTTTGACAGATCATTAAGATTTGTTAGAGTCTACACTGATTATGCTGCCATAAATAGCTAAAGTAAATAGTCTTCTTCCATTTCCTACTTTTGAGCATCCTACATGAAGCTGAGAAGGCTTTTCAGTTGTTTTCCCAAATATTGCAGATCTGAAGAACTTCAGATCAATCATTCAAAGTCAAAGGTCTTTTCTAAAGCCAAGAAAACTATTCCTTTGGTCTGGAGAATTGATGGTGCTGAATTAGAACAAGTTAACAAATTTCCATACCAAGGTGTGTTTTTTTTATTCTAATCTTAACTGGCAATCCCATTTTAAATTTGTGACAAACAAGATTAAAGCCTCTGTCGCAGCGATCGAACACTTCTTTTTCTGTAAGAGAGGTAAATATATTCCAGGGGGGTTGCACATGTTCAGTTTGAAAATTATTCCATGGCTCCTTTATGGAGGCTCAGTATGGATTCTCCAAGTTAGAGACAATTTTGTTGTTCAGTCACACAGTCGAGTCCGACTCTTCGCGACCCCATGGACCAGATCATGCCAGGCCTTCCTGTCTTCTGCCGTCCTCTGAAGTTTGTTCAATTTCATGTTCGTTGCATCTGTGACACTGTCTAACCATCTCATCCTTTGCCGTCCCCGTCTTCTTTGACCTTCAATCTTTCCCAGCATCAGGGTCTTCTCCAGTGAGTGCTCCCTTCTTATTTGGTATTTGAGCTTCAGTTTCATTATCTGGCCTTCCGGGGAACAGTCAGGGTTGATTTCTTTTAGGATTGACTGATTTGATCTTCTTGCAGTCCAAGGGACTCTCAAGGGTCTTCTTCAGCATCATAGTTCAAAAGAATTTTCTTTGCCATTTTTTTGTGACGTATCACCGAACTTGAAGATGTGTAGCTGGCACCCTATAAACTGAGGCACTGACCCCAATATTAACATCACCATTAACAACCTGCTCCCGCCGATATGACCCAGACTATGATGTTAGATGACTGTTTGATGTTTTGGATGTTGCCAATGCTCAACATCGTTACATGCTTTGTACTAGCACTTTATGTAATGTTTTTATCTCTTACTTATTGTGATTTTACTCAGCTTTCTGTTTTATTTGTTTAACTATCTTTGTGTAAGTTGACCTGAGCCTGCCTCGGCAGGGAGGGCGGAATATAAATTAAATAAATAAATAGCTTTAAGGTTAGAATCGGGCCCAGGGCTCTATTGAAGCCAAAGCATGGCTGCATGCATTTAGACACAGGCTAAAGGTCATTTTCTCTTCAAAGGAGGTTTGCTATATGAGCTCAATCAAGACCAGTTCTATTCCCACTGGATGCAAGAAATAGAAAAGGAATTATTTAGTCTTGGCCTAGCAAAGGATGATATATTGAAACTTGGGGAAAGTGAATCTTTACTATTAAGAAACGTATAAAAGATCTAGATCACTTCAGTTACATGAGCTCAGAGAGTATGCTGTACCCAGATTTTTGGCATTTCTCCATCTCTAACCACCCCAGCCTATATAAAATTTCTAACAGCCCCTTGTTACTGTAGAGCATTTATGCTAGTGCACTTGGAAGTTGCCCCTTCAGCTGTCCTATATGAACAGGCTTTGCCAATGTGGGCTGAAAAAGGTTGACTCCTTGCCCCATATAATACTGGAATGCCTTTATTATCATTTCTATAATGAGTTATGGATTGCCCCTATTTTAACAAAATTACCTTCTACTTTATCAAAAGATAGCACAGTTCCTTATCTGTTGGTGAATAGAGATCCAAGGATTATGCTGAATGTGGCCAAGTATCTCTCCACAATATTTTCCTTAAAGAAATAAGGACTCCTTTTTGTTCCTCAAGATCGTTGGATCGAAGGAGCTTGAAAAGAAAGGAAAGCTGCCTGTGTGCAAAGTAAGAGTTTTGCAAATCAAGACAGATGCATCCCTTTATTGTTACAGATTTAATTCATTTATACCCTTCCTTTCTCCCCAATGTGGACCCAAAGCTTACACCATTCTCCTATCCTCTGCTTTATCCTCACAACTACTACTTTGTGAAGTACATTAAGCCAAGTGTATTAGACTGGCCCAAGGCCATCTGACAGCAGGTCACCTAGGCAAGGATGTTCTAGACACAGCAACTCCCATCATCATCTCGAATAATTTGATGATTATCCTAAAGTCAGGAGCCAATTATGAAGCTCCTAGCTATAGTTTTGGGTACGTCATGCCTGCCACAGACAACCATTGCTTCACATGCAAAAAGCAGGGAGATGGGGGTGGGTGTCTGAGGTTGCGTGGGCCAGAATGTTCCAATTCCTTTCATCTTTGTCAGTGCAACTCCCATGATCGTACTCAACAAATTTTGAGGCTTGTAGCTTTATTTTTGGATGAGTTATGCCTGCCACAGATGCACTGATGGACATACTGAGTCTTATTATTATAGAAGATGATGGATATTGCAAAGTGTCCTTTGATCAATATGTCTTACTTGGTTTTACTGTATGTTTAAATCTTCCTTTGTCAGAAGATGAGTTTTGAGTTCCTACTTGCCAAGATTTATATATCTAGTGAAATCAAATCACCTGTCTCTTGTTCTTTTTTATACACCAGCCTGTCAATAACTATATAACAGTACTTTGTCTGGAGCCACACATTCTGTCTGGAGCCACACAAATATTACTCTTGTATACATTTATTGTAAAACTTTGTTTTGGAATTTCAGCAGTGCGTATTGACACTTTCAAGATGTGATAATATTATGGAAAACAAGTAGGAACCATTAAGGACTTGCAGAAGGCATCTCATTTCCCCCTCCTCCACCATTTCCTCTTTCCCGCATGATGACATCATGCAGGTGACATCATCTTGCTGAGGACGTTGCATGGCAACAATATGATATTTTGGGAAAAAATCTTTGGTTACCATAAAGTTTTGCCTAAAATACCAGAGCATAGCTGCACAATGTCCCTGGCGTGATGATGTCACTTCCGCATGACATCATCACATTGGAAACATGCCGGGTCATGGCTGTTGGGGGTGGGGCTTCCACCGGCCAACTGGCTGGTGGTGGGCAGGAGCCTGCAAAATCAGGGGATTCCCTGCTCCCACCTGGGGGATGGCAACCCTGATCCTCAACCTTCCCTGCCTCAGTCTTTCCTTCTCAGCCATTCATGAGCCTACCTTTTATCTGCCTCCCGCTTGTGGGGAGGGCGGGATACAAATCGAATATATAAATAAATTCAGCTATATTTAATATTTATTTACTTCATTTATACCCCATCTTTCTCCACAGTGGGGACCAAAGCAGTTTAAATTGTCCTCCTCTTCTCCTTTTTATCTGCACAACAATCCTGTGGGGTAGGTTAGGTTGAAAGTATGTGACTGGCGGAAAATCACCCAGTGAGCTACCGCAGCAAGATGAGTATTTGAACTTGGATTTCCCAGACCCTACTCTGAAGCTCTAGCTGCTACACCACACTGGCTTTCATAGGGTGGTTGTTGCTCAACAGTAGCAAGCAGCCAGGCCTAGTTGAGTCACAGAAATCAGGTGGTATCAAGTCACCCAAAGGTTGCTACCAGTCCTAGGGTTGCCACCCTCCTGTTGGAACCTGGAGATCTCCCAGAATTACAACTGAATTCCAGATGACAGAGATATGTTCCCCTGGAGGAAATAACTGCTTTGGAGGTATTCTATTCTATCTTCTATATATCTAATAGCGAAGGCGCCCCCTGCGTGTGGATATCTAAATCCGCACATTGGGGGCACCTGGGAGGCAGGGAGATTTTCCTGCACACTTGGGGCAGTCCCCAGGTGTGCACAAAAATCTGAAAAGGTGAAAAAAATATCGGGGGGATATTTAAATCACCCAAAAAGTAAAAGAACGTCCCCTGCGCATGCGCAGAGAACACTCTGCGAACTGCCTCGCCGTCGCTGCCGGCACAGGGGATGGGACGGTGGGAGAAGGCTTGGTGGGCCGGGGGGGGGGACCAGTGAGGCCTGGCGGGTGCTCTATTCTATTCTATTCTATTCTATTCTATTCTATTCTATTCTATTCTATTCTATTCTATTCTATTCTATTCTATTCTATTCTATTCTATTCTATTCTATTCTATTCTATTCTATTCTATTCTATTCTATTCTATTCTATTCTATTCTATTCTATTCTATTCTATTCTATTCTATTCTATTCTATTCTATTCTATTCTATTCTATTCTATTCTATTCTATTCTATTCTATTCTATGGCATTCTATGGCATTCTGTTCACCTGAGGCCTCTCCCCTCCCTAAACTCTGCTATCCTCAGACTCCACCATAAAATCTCCAGGAATTTTCCAACTTGGAGTTGGCAACCTTAGCATGGCCTGGCCCCAATGAGTTCTCCCCCAAAGGCTAAAATAAGCCTGAAAGGGTCCCTGCCTTTTAATGACAGACCAAACTTGGATTACTATGGTTGCCTGGCAAATGCCAGTGAGGAAACCCATTGCTTAAAGCTACAGGTGTTCCTTTTATCACAAATGTCCTTTTTTAAAAACTCCCCAACATTTTTTTAAAGATTTCAGATTTTTCTGCAAACCTAGGACCCTTTTCAGGTTTGTAAAAATATTTGTCTTGCCCATTCACAGCTCCAAAGATTGACTAACTTTGCTATTAGGATGTAAGATAACATTTAACAAATGTTAATGCATGGGCAGAAAAAGTGATATCACACAATGCTATACCATGCAACATAAACCAGTCAGGTGGGGGTGCTGCAGGCTGACCAGCAAGATGGCACTCTGGAGGATGGGTAGATGGCCAGCAGTGGGAAGTATGTCCCCTGCTTGTGTGTATAGATAGAGAAGGAGAGAAATGTGGGTATGCTTAGAGTGTTGGACTAGGATCCAGGAAACCCAGATTCAGATCCCTATCCTGCATGGCAGTTTGCTGTGTGACTTTGGGCCAGTCACACACACTTAGCCTATCTTACCTTACAGGATGATTATTGTACAGAGTTTTCAGTAGAGAAGATATTGTCACTGAAAGAGGAGGAAAATGAAATAAATGCAGACAGGAGTTTATGTTTCTTTTAATGCCATGGCTGGCTGAAGCTCTGCTGCTAGGCTGCCACCTGACTAGGGATGCCAGCCTCCAGGTGGGACCTGAGGATCTCCTAGAATTACAGCTCATCTTTTCCAATTCCCCCTGGAAAAAATGGACGCTTTGGAGGGTGGGACTCTATGGCATTGTACTCATCTGAGGTCCCTGTCCTCAGGCCCCACCCCCAAATCTCCAGGAATTTCCCAGTCTGGATCTGGCAACCCTGCCTCCATTCTCTGCCAGTGGCCATGGGGGACCTGCCAACCCTACAGTTGACCACCATTTTAGGAATCAGTAGAGAGAAGTGCAGCTGTTCAGAAAGTCACCTACTTTGGGAGTCTGTAAAATCAAACCCCAATCTGTTTGAAATTTAGGGGGGTCTTTAGGTTAAAGGGGGGACTGTGTTTTGTGCACATTTTGTGCCATTATCTTTATCAGCAGCTGCTCCACACCCTTGTATACATTCCCCTTTGAAAATAATGGTCATGAATTCCAGAACCATCCTAAACACATGGATTTGAATTCCAGAACTGGTAATGTTCTACCCCAAAATAAACAATCACAGTAACCCCTCCCCATCTAAAACCATAAATAAATTTTTCTATCTAAAATTTCTTTATGATAAATTAACCAGACAGTTTATTTGGTACCCGAAAAGAGCTAGAATAAAATTGAAAATACTACAAGATAGGAAAGAAATGGGTGGATTTGGTCTTTCGAATTGGTATCTATACTATCAGGCTGCGGCGTTGGACTGGATAAAGGATTGGCTAATTTTGAGAACGATAAGAATTCTGAACCTAGAAGGGCATGACCTAAATATGGGCTGGCACACTTATATTTGGTATGGGAAGGATAAAATACACTCAAATTTTAAACAACATATGATTAGGGGTGCACTACTAAAGATATGGGTTGATATAAAAGAAATACTATATAAAAACACCGAGGTGGGTGTCCCCTCTAGAAGCTTTTATTAAACCTTCCCTTACCTGTAAACATTATAGAGAAAGTTACGAACTTCTACTAGATTAAAATAACAAATTGAAACCGAAAGAGATATTATATAATACTCTTAATATAAAATTTTCATGGTGGGGAGTCTCGCAGATACAATCTAGGTTTGATAAAGATGCCCTAATAGGATTTTACAGATCTAAAACTCAACTAGATATGATATGGCTCCCGACAAGCGATAAGATGATTCAGAAATTATATAAACTTTTCTTGGAAGAATATATGCAGGATGAAGTAATCAAAACTACTATGATATCTTGGATGAGAGACTTAGGCTACTCCATTGATACAGATAATTGGTTAAAAATGTGGAGAACTGTTAAATATATGAGATATATAAGTTATAAAGAAAATATTTTTAAAATGTTCCTTAGGTGGTACTGGACACATGATAGGTTAGCCAAATGCCATAAAAGTGTTTCTAACATCTGCTGGAAATGTAGTTGTAACGTGGGAACTTCCCTTCATATGTGGTGATGCTGTGGTATTGTCCGAAATTACTGGGCTAAGATACAAAAATTTTTATCGGAGATAATGGAGATAAATATAACTTTAACACCCAAAATGGCTTTGTTAAATATAATACCAGAAAGATTTGAGCAAAAAGATGCATATTTACTGATATATGTATTGACTACTGTGAGAATATTGTTGGCCAAATATTGGAAATTAGAAAAGACCCCGTCAAGAGGTTGTTGGAGGTGATACAAATAAATAAATTGAATTTGATATTACAAGGGAAAGATGACTGTATTCATGGCAACAGATGGGATAGAGTGTATAAATGGATAAACAAAACAGAGAAAAAATAGACTCAAATGTATATTTGATCTGTTTTATGTACAGTAATATAATATGAAAAACTTATAAATAAAACTTTTTTAAAAATCATAAAGAATTTTTTCTTGGAGCATACCACCCAGTCTCAGCTTCTCCAGAACTTTTGCTGAATTGTTCATTATAAGTGAGTGGTGAAAGCAAAGGTTAACTATGGCTCCAGTCACACGGGCAGGAAACTGCAGGGGGGAAGCGTGTCTGTTTGCCCCGGGGCAAACTAACACGCGGTTAAGCGATCAGACCTCCCGTGGAGGTCCTGTGGAGGTACCGTGGAGGTTCCGTGGGTAAAGAGAGGTGCCGATCACAGGACACGCCTGCGCGCAACGAAGAAGCGCGTGGTGCGGCAAACTGGTTTTCTTTTTTTTGTGTACATGACAAATGTGCATGCTCCATTGGGTGAGTGTGCGCATCCATGGAGACTTGGGGGGGAACCCTTTTTCACAAGGGGACATGGGCGGGCGCCGGATGCCACCGGAAATGCGATCAGACGCCCGCCCTTTCCCCGCGGTTTCCGGAAACTAGTACCTCCGAGGTACTAGTTTTTTGCTGAGTGTTTTCGGCGGGAAGCCTCGGTTGTGCCGCGGAAGCGCTACGCTTCCCAGATGTGCCGGTAAGATCGCGCCTGGAAAATCCGCCTGTCTTCCTTCTCTCTTGCGTGGCTAATGTTTCGTGTGACCGCAGCCTGTGTTGTTTTTGTACTGGTATGTATGTTAAAGATAACATTTTTTCTGAGCAGATCACTAGATCTAGTGACTTCAGTGGGATTAAATAATAGAAAATGCTTAAAAGTTTGATGCCAAAATCTCTCTCTCGTCTGTAAATAACATGAAACTGGAAGTTTGTGAGGGTCAGAAAATTTCATCCCTCAGATGTCTATAAAATAGGTATTTGACACCTTTGTGATAAACTCAGGACCAAATTCAATGACCATCACTGAATGATTTACACTGCGTGGCAGCTCATCATCTTACAGCACAGAAGATGCTTTCCCCAGACGTAACACGAGAAACATAAAACAAAAATGTGTGCTGACTTTTCAGCGTAGAAAACAAATTTTCTGTTAGTATGGAAATGGAAAATGTTTCTGGGCAGAATCCTGCTCATTCCACCCATGGCAAAGAGCGCTACGTAGCCCCATTGGTATCTAGTAAAGCCTTCCTTTTCCTCCCCATGCTGCCTCTGCATACAGCTGCTGTGCCTGATGCTGTGCGTCATGGGCAAAGCATTCATTTCCCCACTAGCTGAGCTTGAATCTTTCTATGACTTACTCTTTTCAAGGTCCCAACATGAAGCATTATTCCCACTCTGTTGTGGACTTCCTGTTATGTAGGACCTAGGAGAGCCCATCACTGAAAGATCCAGGGAGCATGGAAGGATGAAACTATATTACAGTGGAGCTATTTTACATCCAACTCTTCCATGACTAGACTGAACAAGATGGTGTGGTTATGGATGTATTTGAAAGAATGTGATATATAAAAGCCCAGTGGCCTGTTTAAAACCAAGAAAGTTTTATTCAAGGTATAAGCTTTCATGTGCATGCACACTTCTTCAGATACAGTGAAAATACATCTAATACAAATGAAACCGTTCTGGCCTGTCAAGCTCAGTATTTTCTACTTTGATTGTCAGTGGCACTCGAAATAGGGATGTACACCTGAAAATAATTTGGTGTATTTTGGATTTGGATTTCAGGAAGGGCATAAATATCGGTATTCTGAGTCCCAGCCACCTGCCCACCAGGCTTCTCCCCCTCCCAAGCAGCAACAGCGGCAAACCCTACGTGGCTCCCAGCCACCACCAGGCTTCTCCCCCCCCCCAGGCAGCAACAGCGGCAAACCCTATGTGGCGCTCAGCCACCTGCCCGCCAGGCTTCTCCCCCCCTCCAGGCAGCAACAGCTGCAAACCCTACGTGGCTCCCAGCCACCTGCCCGCCAGGCTTCTCCCCCCCCCCAAGCAGCAATGGTGGTGAGCCCTACGTGGCTCCTCACTGCTGGGCCCACCAGGCTTCTCCCCCTCTGTCGCAGCAACGGCCGTGGCTCCCAGCCGCTGGCCACCCAGGCTTTGCCTGCATGCACAAGGGACTCTTTTACTTTTGGGGGGGTTCAAATATCCCCCTATAGTTTTTAAAACTTTTCAGATTTTCTGCACATCTGGAGATTGCCCCAAATGTGCAGGAAAATCTCCCTGCCCCCCAAGTGCCCCCGATGTGTGGATTTAGATATCCGCACGGAGGGAGCAACTTGGCTATTAAATACATAGATGAATAATATAGGGGACAGAAGGCAACCCTGCCTAACTCCCTTAAAAGTTCTTATTGGGTTTGTGAGTGAGCCCTGCGAATTATATCTCACTCTGAGGTATGACTCCTCATGCAGGGTGCGGACAAGATATAGCAATCTTGTCTCTGGTGGAACGTTCAAGCTTTCCCCATAATCTTTGTTTTGGGATTGAATCGAAAGCAGCCTTCAGATCAATGAAGGCAGCATACAAAGAGGTAGGGCTTTTGCCAGCATATTTTTCAATTAGCTGTTGGAACATGAGACAGTACTCAATTGTCAACCTTTCTGCTCTAAAGCCTGCTTGCTCTAGTGGGATGATTTCTTCTTGTTCTAGCCATGTTACTGTTTTATCAAGGAGATGTCTTGTGTGTATATTACTAATGATATTTAATAGGCTTACAAGCCAGACGACCCGCGAAACGCGGGGGGGGCGGAGCGGGGCGGCAGAGCTCTGCATTTAGCCGGCGGAGGAGTCAGGAGCAGGTAACATTTCCCCCCCATCCCGCTGGTTCCTCCGTATTGCCCCCCCGCTCGATCTCCCCCCACCCGCCTCCTCACCCAGCTGGAAAGCGAGGCCCGCGTGGCTTGGAGCCGCCGGACCTCAGCGCTTCCTCCTGCCCCCCCGGGCGGAAGGCGAGGCCCGCGCGGCTTGGAGCTGCCGGGCCTCGCGCTTCCCCCCTGGCCCCTGGCTGGAGAGCGAGGCCCGCGCGGCTTGGGGCCCCGCCCGCGTGCCTCGTAGCCGCTGGGACTCGGCGCTCCCCCCGGCCCCCGCCCCCCCGGCTGGAGAGCGAGGCCCGCGTGGCTCGTAGCTGCCGGGACTCGGCGCTTCCCCCCCTCTCCCCCGCAAAGCGGCTGTGAGGTGGTGGCGAGGGCGCCGGCAGAGCGTTCCCTGCGCATGCGCAGGGGACGCTCTGTCAGTTTCGGGGGGATTTAAGTATCCCCCCGATTTGTTTTTGAAGTTTTTGGATTTTTGTGCAGACGTGGGGACCTCCCCACGTGCGCACAAACATCTCCCTCCCCCCCAGGTGCCCCCCGGTGCGCGGATTTAAGCATCCGCACACAGGGGGCACACTTGAGAATTAGATATATAGATAGTTTGCTGAATCATTTTTTATTGCCCTTCTTAAAAATTGGGACCACTATAGCAGTTCCCCACTAGTTCTACCACTGATGGCAGTTTTCCCCCAAGGCTTTATTCAAAGGCATTTCCTCCTGCAAATATTACCGCAATGCATTTTAGAGGGATTTTATTGCTATATGAAATATTGTTGGCCCTGACCTGGATGGCCCAGGCTAGCCTGATCTCAGAAGCTAAGCAGGGTTGGTCCTGGCTAGTATTTGGATGAGAGACCACCAAGGAAGTCCAGGGTTGTGACTTAGAGGCAATAAATGGCATACCACTTCTGAATATCTTGAGACCCCTACTGGGCTGCCATAAAATGACTGCAACTTGACAGCACGTTCCACAACCTAGTGTTGTGGGCTGATGTTGTTTTCCTTTGGTTGTACTCCACCATGAGGGCCACTTCTGGCAGACTGTTTGGTTTGTAAGTATTTAAATAAATAAATGAAGGCTAAATGAGGGTCCCTCTCTCAGTCTAACCCCAGCTTTTTGTCTCTCCATCAATTGCTCAGTGCTCAGTCGAAGGATACAGTCATGCATTTATTTGTTTATTTACATGTTTTATAGTCTGCCTTTCTCACTGAGACACAAGGCAGATGGCACAGTGCAAGTCAATGCAATCAGCAGCAGATGGCACAGTGCAAGTCAATGCAAGCAGCAGGAAGGGGACATTCAGTAAGCAATGTGATAGGATTAGGACTGAAGAAATCTGCAAACTAAAACAAAGCATAAGTATTAACAAAACATGTTAAACAATGCAGAAATTACATTGTAGGATAATACCTACACCAACAGATAATACACACTATACACAGTAGTATAGTCTACAGTCC